>NW_017674543.1:90090-93070 GCF_001879085.1 Nicotiana attenuata
TCCCTTTGACTAATATCACAACAGATTTCCGGGCCATACCTTGATATTATCTCTCTAACAAGCTGCAATCAATTCTGTTCGTATTCATTAATGACTCTAACGATCACCTCGAATCCAACACACCACTCTGGTGATGTGATACCTCAACACAGGCCTAAGCCACAACTTGCATAATACGCATACCAACAAGAAACGACCTGAATATACTCAAATCATGAAAATAACTCAAACAAAAGAGCTATACTTAAAGCTCATCAGTATCATCACAACACAAGGCTGAGACCCCGTCTCACATCATAGAAATAGAACACTTGAATCTACCCCGAAAGGTCATAACTCAACGCAGCCTCGCTACAATGCGCGATCCTATCCAAACACTGTTACACATGGAGCACCTCAAGACACTGTGATCAAAATTCGACAGCCACCCACAATTTGATGTCTGAAGCCAAGGCAATTCATTGCACCCACGGTGGAATAAACAACATACGACACGCCACCTGATATGTCGTAACCCACACTCCATTTACCGAGCAACATCCGATTACTTTTCCTGCTCGACTTCCACCATGAATCCCCAATAGATCTGCACCACGTGTGCCCGTAACCAACAAATCATAACGCCCCACAGCACAGAAAAGAAAACAACTCATAGATCTCCCCAGATCACTAACAAGTTCAATATCGATCAAATCCACCTGTCCCTCAACAATACAACTCAAGACTAACCAAGTTAACTCAAGCTAAATACGTAGCCACATTGGCCTGCCAACGAACTCAATACCAAGAAAGCCTAAAGCTGCTCCTTCCACTACTATAACTCCTGCCGGAGCCGTACGATACGGTGCCCGGCACCAATTCAATATCAAAATCCACAACCTCACCCGGAAACATGCCCGGCCACAAGGAACGCATCCGAAAAGGTCACTCAATACCGGAACTGAATCAATGGTAGAAACCTCTGCACTGACATCCGTCGCGAAGGCCCTATTAAGGAAAGCAATCCTTCTCAGCCATCCGCTGAAATTTTTTGAAATATATACCACTCTGCAAGAACATAATCCAATGCACCTCGCCACTCAACCCGTGGCATTTCCGGCATAGCCCGTAGTACAATAGTCTAGAATAATCCAACACTAAGACAACCAGTCTACAATCCAATATCATATCCAAAGTCTGGCATACCAAGCAAAGAAAGATCCACACAAATCATAGCCTGAACACGAGAACTCCTAGTCTCCAACTCCATATAGCACACAAATCACTATACCTGATCCCAAATTGCGCCGTACGAATACATATCATACCTCAAGTACCCAATTATCCCACGAATGGTATTCTAAAGTTTCCTTGTGCCATCAAACAAACTCAGATATCAACAGTCGATCCCAAATGCCGCAACACTACCAAAGTATTATCAGTTTACATCACATTGCCCTTTTACTGGAACATATACCCTCGTCGAATCACTATGGTTGGCAATACCATTTTCCTTAATCATTTGAAGATCGATTCTTTAATCACCTGCAGCTGCCCATGCTGCTTAAGAATTTAATGACTTTCCATTATGAACAGAACCGTAAACTTACACACACCAATCCCAATCCTCCACCACATATCGCATATACCATACCACACTAGTATAACATGAGAACTCCATCTCCCTTCCTAACCACAAAAATCTACGTACTCCACTAGTCAAGAACTCTCCATCAATCCCATCAAGAAGAGAAATCATTACACATTCCATGCTTCGCATGCCCATAGGCAATTCATACGCCTCTAAACCACGGTAAAACTTATCAAGAACTCTCCCCCAATTCCATTGCACAAGCTAAACTTCCAGGACTGAATCCTTCTACCCGAACCAAGCTAAGCAAGCTGTCAGAACTCAAGAGCCTTGTTGCACAATACCTGCAAAGCCCATTACCTCGAACACATACGAAGAATTAATCACATCCTTACCATACCGATTCGGTCTACTATCAAGCTATTCCATATATCTAATTTCCCTTTTTCATTCATCGTCCACTTGATATTTCTCCCTCGCTGTAGCATCACAATGCCTCAATCCAAGCTTACCACACGAGACTCGAACATAAGACCACACTGTCTAAGACCCATAGGCCACTGAATACTCTTTCAATTGTTTCCCAGAAATACCCTATGGAACATAATATAACCTTTGTCGAAATTTTGCTTCACTCGCCCATCCTCGGCTCAATTTCTGCAACTAGAACCGATTCGCCAGCATACCTCGAGACGTAACCAACATAGCATATAACCGTGCAATCAGCTAATCAACAGCAACCTCCCCAACTTGGCTCGAAACCATATATCAAGACACACTTAACGACTCATAACACTTTTACTCTAATGATGCCACAATGTCATAGTGAGATTAAACTCAAATCATGTACAAGTTTGTGAAAACACAGATCATCTAGTACTGAAATCCTCTACAACCCTCGCATTTATCCCCATATCAACTGAGTCCACTCTCTTAAGCGACCCGAATTTTTAAATTTCAACACATACCCTTCAATTACACATGAGATCTTCTAACATACACGTAAGGTAAAATACCACTCAAGAACACTCCGCAGGAGATTACCCCTGTTTCGCCTCAATTTAGTACTTCAGCATACCTTTCACCATCATATACGTTACTCAGTCATTAGTCTTCCTGAGTCCGAACTCATACCGCCGCATGCAATGCACTTTACTTCCCAACTTGGAGGTACGACAATGTTCTTCACGCGCCCATAATTCGGGCTACACATCAATCCACAATAGGAGTCGAATCACTTAACAGCTCATCTATTATCCTGCAGACTTCTTCGTCACTACCAAGTCATATAATTACATCTCGCAGTACTAACATACTCATCACATGAATACCAAACCGCCATTCCGGCTAATAGGGGCAATACTGAACATATAAGTTCAAAACACTTGCTCACACAATCAGCACCTCGGT
>NW_017674544.1:0-9513 GCF_001879085.1 Nicotiana attenuata
AGCTGTTCTTCAACTTCCAAATTTCGATCCGTAACCATCCGGAATCCACCCGAGGCCCCCGGGACCCCAACCAAACATACCAACCAATCCCAAAACACATTACGGACTGGCTCGAGGCTTCAAATCATATCAAACAACGCTAAAATCATGAATTACACCCCAATTCAAGCTTTACGAACTTTGAACTTTCCAACTTCTACTTCCGATGCTTAAACCTATCAAATCACGTCCGATTGACCTCAAATTTTGCACACAAGTCATATTTGACATTACGGACCTACTCCAACTTCCGGAATCGGATTCCGACCCCGATATCAAAAGTTAACCTCCGGTCAAACTTCCCAAAAACCTTCAAATTTCTATCTTTAGCCAAATGGCTCCAAAATGACCTACAGACCTCCGAATTCACTTCCGATCGCGCTTCCAACTCCAGAATCACCATACGGAGCTATACACAGTCTCGGAATCCCAAACGGACATTGATAACATTAAAATGCACTTCAAACCAAACTTATGAAATTTCTTCTAAAATGCTAACTTCCACAATAGGCGCCAAAACGCTCCCGGGTTATCCAAAACCTGAACCGGGCATATGCCCAAGTCCGGAATCATCATACGAACCTGCTGGAACCTTCAGATCCTGATTCCGAGGTCGTTTACTCAAAAATCCAATCCTAGTTCATTCTTTCAACTGCAAGCTTCCCAAATGACAATTCTCTTTCTAAATCAACTCTGAACTTCCCGGAACTTAATTCCGACCACGCGTACAAGTCATAATACTCGAAATGAAGCTGTTCATGCCCTCCGACTGCTGAACAGAGCGCTAGGACTCAAAACGACCGGTCAGGTCGTTACACTACTAACCATGCATCTGTAATAGTTATTGTAGAGTGATGAAGTTTTTCCCATAAAGACCTCCTTTGCTCTATCCCATTGAATCCATAAACCACAGTGAGATAGCAATTGATATTTCCCCTTATACTTCTGACTAGGCAATGTATCATTTGAGGATCATCCTGGAGTACAGTAATATTAAGTATATTAGTATCCCATAGTATCCATATTCTCCCATTTCTAGCTTCATTGTAGTTTGTTAGTAAGCCCCATCCAGGAACCAGCAGCTTAGCAATTCTATGAGCGTTTGCCTCTTTGACCTTAGTTTCTACCAGGCCAACTAGGTTTATTTTATTACTCCTAATGTACTCCCTAACTTCCTTCTGTTTGTACCTTTTATTTACACCTCTAATATTCCAGAACAACCACTTCATTGTTGATTGCTTGGTCCACCTCTATCCCCCGGTGGCACTTCATACTTGCCATTGGACACTGCTTCAACCTATTACTTACAGGGATAGGTGATAAGGGAGGGAAATTAAGGAGATTGAATTCTGGGCTTTGAACTTTTTTCCCTTTATCTTCCTGTTTCTCCATGGCTGGTATCAGACTTAGTAGCTCATTGGGCTCTATGGCTATCTGATCTTCATTCAACTTGTTTGTATGATCATGTTGTGGTGCTGATGATGTGGTTTTTTTGTGAGTAGCAGCAATAATGGCAGGTGCCTTGGTTCTCCATTCTTGAGTAACTTTTGTTTTCTTCAGTTGATTGGGTTGGTGAGTAGCTGGTTTCATTTGGGTTGGACACTTGTGGCCTACAGTTTGGCATTTCTCACAAAAGGAAGGCTTCCAATCATAGATCACATCTTGTAAGAACTTCTTCCCATTTGGTTCCATCACCCATATTTCACTTGGCAACTCTTTGGTGACATTAATCTCTATAAGCATCCGAGCATAGGATACTCGAGTTTGTTTAGTTGTACATTCATCTGCAAAAATAGGCTTCCCTAATACACTTGCTATCCTACTTAAAGATCTCATTCCCCAGCAGGACATAGGAAGTTTAGGAAACTTAACCCACAGTGGGATATCAGTAGGGAATTCCTCAGTGAAATCAAAGTCAGGGGTCCAAGGTTTGAGAATTATAGGCCTATTAGCTATAGAATAAGGCCCAGCATAAAGGATTTCCTTAGCATCTTCCATCGTTTTGAATCTGATTATGTAGTAGCCTTCATCATGATAGAATAGATCTGGTTCTGGAACATGTGACCAGTGAAGGTTAATATATCTTTTCATCGCGTTAAATCCTGGACCATCTCCTAAAATGTATGCAATTAGCGCACATTTCCACTTCTTCTCTTCCTCCTCTACCTCTAATTTGTTCAATTGCACTATTGGTTGTCCATCTACAATTAGAGGTGGTATGTAATCTAGTGGCATACCATTTGTTGCAAATCTGTTACCCTGAAAGAGATTTGACCATGCTTGCTTAGGCTCCTCAAGTTTTCTGTTGATGATCACAGGTTCCACCGGTACATCTGTTGGCTGAGCTTGGTTGTGCACTGGATTTTGCATGGTAACTGTTCCATTGATAGCTTCATTCACCAGATCTGATACTTTTTCAATTGAAGCTGGTGAGACTAGATCCAGCTTCTTTAAGACGGAGGATTGGTGCGATGCAGATACGATGGAGCATATAGCACCTGCAATTGATGAAGATGAGTTCAGCACTGGTNGAGTGACTACATGTCACACTACATGCAATCTCCCGTGGGACACGCTCCCACAACCTCTCGAAATAAACAACGGGTCTGCACACCTGAATCACCGGCTGCACTAACACCGAAAAGTGATCAAGAATCCTTACCAGGATGCAAAGCCTTCTTCACAAAACATCGATCTCAGGCTTACGCTGAAGACAATACCAATTCACTTAATCATTCAACCTTTTTCCTTGCTCATCCGAGTCCGTGACATCCTTGTCAACACCGAACTGCGACCTTGATTCTCACTTCAAATTTCATACTACTCACTGCACCCGACATGCCAATATACGATAGAACACGACTCTTCATCATAACTCGGAACCACTAATAGGTTAACACTTCGTCACATAAAAGCTTTTCACTTAACTCACTTCAGGAGAATCATAGCAACACACAAGTAACTTTCCATAACCGTAGGATATGCAAATCTCTAAGTAGTGGTCCAAGCCACCATAGCCCTTCCGGAATCCGCTTCCACTTAACAAGCCATAACAGAAGAATGCTTCTGAATAACATCAATTACGGCGGCCGACAAGTCTCACACGTACCGCCACAAATCATAGCCATAACTTAATCACGCGGAATGAACTGATCACTGGCCCCAATATGCCAATTCAACTATGACTAGCCAATCTACCTTCTTCCAATTTATCCTTGCTTGCCTTAGAAATAATACTAACTCCATTCAACACATAACATACTCCATCTACACTCACCCCGAGTGACCTTGAATCACGAGACCATGCTGTCTCAAGTCCCACGAACCGTTTCATATCTCTCGAATGTTACATCTCAAGTTAAAATATCATAGAACGTTCTGAGTCTCTATTCGTAAGCTGCTGCATAGGCTTGATTCTCAACTGCACCTATAGGCTCGAAATCATTAAACATCATACTTCATCTTTTGGATTTTCACTAGGACCGATGCTGGGAGCCACCCGCTCTGACTTGGCCCCGAATATAATCAATTCCATAAATCTTATAACACATGAATACCCTCTCGACGAGGCACCCGGCGGAATCACTTCCTTTTAAGCCCGCTTCTATACAAGGCATAAATTCTGAATCCCTTCCCCAAGTTCGAACATAAGCCCATAAGGCTAACCACAACACATCCTTAATAATTCCTCCGCTCAATTCATCTCTTATGTTCTTTTCCCGTAGCTAGAATAACCCATCAACATACTAATAACCAGAAACCTTGCAAGTAATCAACTTTCCAACCCCATCACAAGCGGTGGGACTCTCCCACTTAGCTTGAAGCCATACTTTCACCAATCTGGAACTCACTTGTCCTTTTTATCTCTTATTGACATAACCTTGCACAATCAACCGCCAAAATTCTCGAGATCTCTCTGTAAAACCCCATTCTTATACTCTAAATCATCCACCACATTCGCACGATCGATCCTTTCGCTACATACCCGATAAGATTCTTCGCAGAAGCCTCGCCAACCACGCGACTGCTAATCTGCTCACTTGGCTAACCCAGCTATAGAAGGCTCTCCCCGGCATCTTCCAACACTGCTGCACAGGGTACAATTACTACGACATCAATGACCCTTCCGGGGTCTGGGCTCACACTCCAGTTGCACAGGTCCATTTTACCCCTTGTGGACATCATTTACATGCGCGGCAACATCCTTCCAATTCCAAGTTATGCTGCATCCTTCTCCACTTAAGCGGCTCCTTTCCGTTGTATTAAATCTCATGTCGCATGATAGCTCTTACTTCTAATCAATTCCGTAGGCCCCAATAGCCAAGCACCAATATTCCCAAATCACTCAAACTCTCCTTAAGGTACGTGGTCCTTCCACTGCAAGCCTATATGCATCTCCGCCACTCTCCCACTTTGGCGGAGCTCATCCCCTTAATCGACTACATTAATCTTTGCTTTATATACGTGGCCTTCTAACAATTTAAAACTCCGCCTGACATTTCCCACAGGCCCTTCTCATCTTTTGCTGCTCAGTTGTTGCCTTAATGAAATTCATCTTCACAGAACTTGAATCCTCAATTTGCTACTAACTCCAAACCTTTCCGAAGGTCATCCTTCTCGAACCGTCGACATTAGAAATACCGATTCAATCCTGAACCACCGCATCTTGCGGTATCTGATAGTTGTATCTCCGATACTATTTCACAATACCTTGCCTCAAAGGCGAATTGTAGAAAATCATAACACCGACAACTTAATACGTCCAATTAGGACGAGGGTACCCCAATATAGAGGAATAATTCCACCATGCTTGCAATTACCAAGTCTTATTACTTCCACCAGTCCACCTGACCCTCCTTAGTTCGATTACCTTTCCCCCTGCCGGGGATAGCGTACTGAATCTCTCGATTATGCACTGAGTAAACCTCCCTTCAATTCATTCACTGCCCCGACACGCGGGTAAACACCCTACCATCACAACAACACTGCGGAATAATCGCTCATAAGCATTATGGCAACCTGTGCCTAGCCTCAAGGCTCTTAGAAGTTCTGTTACTGAGCTGAACACTAGAATATCCTTCCATAAGGCGACAATAATAGTCCAATCAACTATACCGGGATAATCATCCCGCACCATATTTGTAGTGCCATTACGATCCTGGAATTTTTGATTTATAACATGCGCTCGCGCCGCGTAAGATTGAGTGGAAAGGAATCAAAGGCATAAGCCTCAAAGGAATCGAACCGCACGATAAGGAAATCAAGAAGGGAAGTACTCCTAACAGTCCTGTAGCCTCCCAAGGATAAGTACAGACGTCTCCGTACCGATCCGCGAGACTCTACTAGACTTGCTCATGACTCGTGAGACCGACGGGAACCTAGTGCTCTGATACCATGTTGTCACGACCCAAAATCCACTAAGGGTCGTGGTGGCGCCGGACACCTCTGTCAGGCCAGCCAACTAGATTATCAATTAATTCCTCTTTTAATACTTTTGAAAATCTAAGGTTTTTCCTTCCATTTTCATAAATAAAAGTTCACTACTTGAAATCAAATTTAAGTAAAAACAATTAGTACAAATCCGTTGAAACCCATCCCAGAAACCCGGTGTCAGAAGTACATGAGCAACTATCGATAAGGAAAGTAAAATACAACATCTGTCCGAAATACAGTGGACAGGGAATAAATAATAAAATGCTGAAAGGAACTACTCTGGCTGCGGGTCGTCTCGAACAATGCAGCTCACCCAGTCCCAGAGTCGTCCGTGCTGCTACGCCCAATAGGCTGCTAGAGGTATAAATACCTGTGCAACAAAAATGCACAGAAGTGTAGTATGACTACGTAATCAACGTGTACTCAGTGAGTATCCCGCCTAACCCCGAAGGGGTAGAGACGAGATGGCCAACTCCGACACTCACTAGAGGTCAATTAGCAATGTTCTATAAGTGCAAGGAAAATCATGGATTTGTATAGAAGTTCTGATTGTGAAGCCAGAAAAACAGGTAACCACCTTCAACAATAAATCCAGGGCTTCTAAAGTTTGTTCTTTATTATCTTATCAGTTTATATCAAGCCACGTAGGGCCAATTCCACATTTAAGATTTTCAAGTAACAGATAAACACGCGCAAATCATGCCGAGGTCGACGGCCTGCTCCAACAGAAATGTAAATTGTGCACTGCCGAGGGTCGAGCAACATGAACCATAGATGCATCTATTCTCACCGAGGCGTTCGGCCCGTTCCATAAATAAACACATATCCTGCTCGCGAATCATCCATGCGACGCAGGCACACATAAAATACATGCTCAAGTAGGAAATTAAGAGTTTATCGAGGATAATCATCCAAATAGACAAGTTTCTCTTTTTTAACATTTCAGGGAAAATTAATATTAAATCTCTTTTTAAATTCCTTTACCAATTCAAGGTGATTTAAACAATTCCCCTATCAATGGGTTCACAGTAATCCAAGTATAACATGCTTTTTGGGTTCTAGACTACCCGGACAATAGCATAATAGTAGCTACGCACGGACTCTTGCCACCTCGTGCGTACGTAGCCCCCACAAATAGGAGCACATAATCAATTTAACTCACATATGGGGTAGTTTCCCCCTCACAAGATTAGAAAGGAGACTCATCTCGCTCCGAAGACTCATAACCGGCATTCTACATTCTTCCGAAGGCTTGAACCGACGCCCAATGCCCCAAAACTAGCCATTTAAGGACAAACTAATGAGAACATGCTCAAATACTCGTTAACATTTCAAATTATACAAATTCCCAACTCCGCTTAGAGAAATGACCAAAATGCCCTCGGGCCCACGTGCCCGGAATCCGAAATTTTTCGAAGATAAAGATTACCCATGACCTTAGGAACTCAAATATAAAATTTTCTCTTAATTCCATACTCAAAATCGTGGCTAAAATCCAAGATTATAATTTTCTAGGTTTTCAACCAAAACCTCAATATTTACTCTAATTTCCATGCTTAAACCCATATATAATTGATATATTCAACTCAAAAGTGGTGGGGATAACTTACCTCAACATTGACGACAAAACCCTCGCTTGAAGCTCCCCAAAAATCGCCCAAGCCATAAAGAAATGGGAGATATGAACTCAATCCCACAATTTAAAACAAGGTTCTGCTTCCAGTCATTTCCGCTTCTGCGGAGGCCATGCCGCATCAGCGGTTCCGCTTATGCGGTCCGAAGGCCGCTTCTGCGGCTCCTTCCCATGCTGCCCTTTCTCGCTTCTGCGATGCCCCTTCCGCAGATGCGGTTCCGCTTCTGCGGAATTTCGACCGCATCTGCGGTCCTCAAGCTTTGGACCAAAAACCGCATCTGCGGCTCGCCGTTCGCTTCTGCGATCAACTAAGCGCAGAAGGGAAAACACCAGCAACCAGATGCCTTCAGCTCTCTTCCAAATTCCAATTTCGATCCGTTAACCACCCGAAATCCACCCGAGGCCCCCGGGACCCCAACCAATCATACCAACCAGTCCCAAAACACATTACGGACTTGCTCGAGGCCTCAAATCATAACAAACAATGCTAAAACCATGAATTACACCCCGATTCAAGCTTTATGAACTTTGAACTTTCCAACTTCTATTTCCGATGTTTAAACCTATCAAATCACGTCCGATTGACCTCAAATTTTGCACACTAATCATATTTGACATTACGGACCTACTCCAACTTTCGGAATTGGATTCCGACCCCGATATCAAAAAGTCAACCTCCGGTCAAACTTCCCAAGACCTTCAAATTTCTATCTTTAGCCAAATGGCTTCAAAATGACCTACGGACCTCCGAATTCACTTCCGATCGCGCTCCCAACTCCAGAATCACCATATGGAACTATTCCCAGACTCGGAATCCCAAACGGACATCGATAACACTGAAATGCACTTCAAGCCAAACTTAAGAAATTCCTTCTAAAATGCTAACTTCCACATTAGGCGCCAAAACGCTCCCGGGTTATCCAAATCCCGATCCGGGCATATGCCCAAGTCCGAAATCATCATACGAACCTGCTGGAACCTTCAGATCCCGATTCCGAGGTCGTTTACTCAAAATTCCAATCCTAGTTCATTCTTTCAACTTTAAGCTTCCGAAATGAGGATTCTCTTCCCAAATCAACTCCGAACTTCCCGAAATTCAATTCCGACCACGCGTACAAGTCATAATACCGGAAATGAAGCTGTTCATGGCCTCCGACTGCTGAACGGAGCGCTAGCATGCGAAACGACCGGTCGGGTCGTTACATTCTCTCCCACTTAAACATACGTTCGTCCTCGAACGTGCTGAGAACCATACTGAAGTAGTCTGAAATCGCTGTTTAGCACCTCATGCACCTTCCCGTGCTACCACAACTTAGCTGAGCACGCTAGCTCGATAAATTCTGAAGATATTCCCTTTTATTCAAGCAATTAAGCCTTAGAGCCCGATTCCAACATCCGGAATCCTATGCCAGGCCTGTTTCCAACATACGATCACCATATCAATCACCATACGCTGTACTCAAACACGATTGCATAACTTTGTTGAATTCACACTTTGCATTACCCACTCGTAGGGCCACAATGACCTCTTTCTGATCCACTTAGTCAAAATCCTACTTATCCGGTGCTCCCATTGCACCCCATGACGTATACAGGCCTTACTCTAACCTTTACCATATCGCCATGACGAAGAGATGTACCAACATTCATAATCAATTGCCAAGTCAACAAATCATTAGGTCTATACTCCTGACAAGGCCTTCACCTCATTCTGTACCCTATAATGGTCTTATCTCCATAACATACCTCACATAGCTGGATTGCACAGAATCCTAGATCAAGGGATCTCGTCTCATCCGATACAACTGCTCAGGCAATAAGCCACCCCAGAAATTGTTAAAATCTCATATGATGCTAACATGCGCCAATAGGCCACCAATCCGAACACAACACAAATAGGAAATCGAACTCTGGAAGGAATTATCTAGACCCCGCACTAATACGGACTTTCCTTAGAAGATAGGAAGCGAAACACATAAAGGAATAGCATATGGAAACTAGACTCGACATCACACTGTTGCGGCGCGCAACCCGATCCAAATAACATACCCATGGCGGCGTGCCACCCGATCCACACATAGATCTCACATAAGGAGATTGCACTTCGAGCTAGATCTACTCATTACAATAAAAGTATCGAATTTCGTTCGTAAGCACGCTAAGTGCATAATACCATCCCTGAGAAAACACATAGCGCTATAGGCCACAAAACTCAAGCACAACTAAGGTGCGACACAAGATCTGAATCTCAAGAGCCATTCCGCTCACATAACATCATTGCCACGCGGAACCTTAACACATAAGAATTTACCAAGCCGTCTCATAATTCATACGGCACAACACATCATTACCTGGAATAGCTGATGACAAAATAACACCCCGACTGTTCCTCCATAAGGAACGCTCGC
>NW_017674544.1:17053-53956 GCF_001879085.1 Nicotiana attenuata
AACAACTAGTTGGTCTAGACTACCCTATTTCTTTTGCAGGTCCAAGTGAAGGGAAGTAGCCAAATATGGTACATGGATAGTGGCTGCTCAAAACATATGACTGGAAGCAAGAACCAGTTCCTTTCACTTGAGGACTTAAAAGGAGGTAATGTCTCCTTTGGAAATGGGAAGAAAGGTGAGATTATTGGGGTTGGAAAGGTAGGTAAGACAGACTCACACTCCATTGAGAATGTCTACTTGATAGATGGCTTGAAATATAGCCTAATCAGTGTATCACAACTGTATGACAGAGGTAACCTTGTAGCATTTACCTCTACCAAATGCTTTGTGATTAATCTTACCACTGACAAGATTGTTTTGCAGGGAAAAAGAGTTAACAATATATACATTGTAGATTTGTCCACTCTCTTAGAAAATGAACTCACTTGCTTGAGTGTGTTGGACAATGATCCCCTCCTGTGGCACAAAAGACTTGGTCATGCAAGTCTGAATCAGCTAAACAAATTAGTCTCTAAGGACTTGGTGATAGGGTTACCTAACATCAAGTTCAAGGAAGATAAAGTTTGTGAGGCCTGTGCAAGGGGGAAGCAGGTAAGATCATCCTTCAAAAGCAAGAAAATGGTAAGCACAACCAAGACGTTGGAACTGGTTCATATGGATCTCTGTGGTCCAATGAGAACCTTGAGCAGAGGTGGAAAGAAATATGTGATGGTACTTGTTGATGATTATTCTAGATTTACCTGGGTACTATTTTTAACATCTAAAGATGAAGCATTTGACATGTTTACTACTTTTGTTAGAAAAACTCAGAAACAACTAGGTAATCGACTTGCATCCATTAGGTCTAATCATGGAAGGGAATTTGAAAATGCTAAGTTTGCTGAATTCTGTGATGAGCATGGTATAGATCATAACTTCTCTGCTCCTAGGACTCCTCAACAAAATGGAGTAGTTGAAAGAAAGAACAGGACTCTTGAAGATATGGCTAGGACTATGCTTCTTTCTAGTAAACTGCCCCACAGCTTGTGGGCAGAGGCTGTAAACACTGCATGTTACATTATCAATAGATGCATGACTAGACCTCTTGTAGAGAAGACTCCCTATGAGTTACTTAAAGGGAGAAAACCAAATATATCCCATCTTAGGGCATTTGGATGCAAGTGCTTTGTGCATAATAATGGAAAAGACTCCCTAGGTAAGTTTGATCCCAGAAGTGATGAGGGAGTATTCTTGGGATATTCTTCACATAGCAAAGCATATAAAGTGTTCAATAAAAGAACTTTGTGTGTAGAAGAAAGTCTGCATGTAGTGTTTGATGAAACCAACATTCTTTCTGAGAAACGGGAACATGAAGATGAAGCCATTGGACTGGTAAAGGATTTGACTGAAGTCTCAGCACAAGTTAAAGTGGCACCAAAAGAAGGAACAGGTGATGGAACATGTTCTTCCATCTAGGGCAACCTGACAGGGGGAACTGATCAAAGAGGAACTGAAACTAATCACCTAAAAGAACTTGTTCATGACCCTGTTCCTCAGCAACAGAACATGGGAGAAACACCTAGCAGAAATCAGTTGGTTGTGAAACCTCACAAGTATCAAAGTTCTCATCTTATTGAGAACATAATCACTGATCCAACATCTGGAGTCAAAACCAGATCACAATTAAAAAATCTGTGTGCTTCTGATGCCTTCCTATCTCTTATTGAACCTAAAAATGTTGTCGAGGCTTTGCAGGATGCAGATTGGGTGAATGCAATGCAAGATGGACTCAATCAGTTCGAGAGAAGTCAAGTTTGGCATCTAGTTCCAAGACCCAAAGACAGATCAGTTATTGGCACAAAATGGGTCTTCAGAAACAAACTTGATGAAGATGGAACAGTTACAAGAAACAAGGCAAGACTGGTGGTCCAAGGTTACAGCCAAGAGGAGGGTATAGATTACGATGATACTTTTGCTCCAGTTACAAGACTAGAGCCAATAAGACTCCTCATAGCCTTCGCAGCACACATGGAATTCACTCTCCATCATATGGATGTCAAAAGTGCCTTCTTGAATGGCTACCTGAAAGAAGAAGTGTTTGTGAAACAACCTCCAGGGTTTGAGAGCAAGGAATGTCCTGAGCATGTGTACAAATTAGACAAGGCTCTCTATGGACTCAAGCAGGCTCTTAGAGCATGGTATGAACGACTGTTCAAATTTCTGCTTGAACATGGCTACAAAAAAGGTAAAATTGACAGTACCCTATTCTTAAGGGAAAAAGGTAAGGATCTTCTTGTGATACAAATATATGTTGATGACATAATCTTTGGGGCCACCACTGATAAACTAAGTAAGGATTTTGCAAAATTAATGGGGAGTGTGTTTGAAATGAGTATGATGGGTGAGCTTAACTTTTTCTTAGGCTTACAGATCAAACAAAGCCCAAATGGAACCATGATCCATCAGCAGAAGTATGCAAAAGAGCTGATCAAAAAGTTTAAAATGGATGAATCAAAGGAAATAGACACCCCCATTGCAACTCCCACTAAATTAGACATTGATGAACCTGGTTCATCAGTTGATCAGAAGTTGTATAGGGGTATGATTGGTTCACTCTTATATCTTACTGCCAGCAGACCTGACATCGTTTTCAGTGTAGGGCTTTGTGCTCGTTTCCAGGCTAATCCAAAAGAGTCTCACTTGACTGTTGTCAAGAGGATACTAAGATATTNCATGAATTACACTCCGTTTCAAGCTTTATGGACTTTGAACTTTCCAACTTCTATTTCTGATGTTTAAACCTATCAAATCACGTTCGATTGACTTCAAATTTTGCACACAAGTTATATTTGACATTACGGACCTACTCCAACTTTCGGAATTGGATTCCGACCCCGATATCAATAAGTCAACCTCCGGTCAAACTTCCCAAAAACCTTCAAATTTCTATCTTTAGCCAAATGGCTTCAAAATGACCTACGGACCTCCGAATTCACTTCCGATCGCGCCCCCAACTTCAGAATCACCATACGAAACTACTCTCAGTCTCGGAATTCCAAACAGACATCGATAACTCTGAAATGCATTTCAAACCAAACTTATGAAATTCTTTCTAAAGTGCTAACTTCCACAATAGGCGCCAAAACTCTCCCGGGTTATCCAAGACCCGAACCGGGCATACGCCCAAGTTCGAAATCATCATATGAACCTGTTGGAACCTTCAAATCCTGATTCCGAGGTCGTTTACTCAAAATTCCAATCTTAGTTCATTCTCCCAACTTTAAGCTTCCGAAATAAGAATTCTCTTCCCAAATCAACTCTGGACTTCCCGAAATTCAATTCCGACCACGCGTACAAGTCACAATACCTGAAATGAAGCTGTTCATGGCCTCCGACTGCTGAACGGAGCGCTAGTACTCAAAACGACCGGTCGGGTCGTTACATTGCTTATGCTTCATGTCAGTTGAAGCCTCATAAGAAGAACTACCATGTTCATGACTTGGAGTTGGCTGCCATTGTTCACGCGTTGAAGAATTGGAGGCACTATCTCTATGGTGTGCCTTGTGCGGTATTTAGTTATCATCGTAGCCTCCATCACTTGTTCAAATAGAAGGATCTCAATTTGAGGCAGCGGAGATGGTTGGAGCTGCTAAAGGACTATGATATTACTATTCTGTATCATCCGGGAAAGGCCAATGTGGTGGCCGATGCCTTGAGTAGGAAGGCAGTGAGTATGGGCAGTCTTGCATTCATTCCTGTTGGGGAGAGACCTCTTGCAGTTGATGTTCAGGCCTTGGCCAACCAGTTCGTGAGATTGGATATTTTGGAGCCTAGTCGGGTTCTAGCTTGTGTGGTTTCTCGGTCTTTCTTATTTGAACGCATCAGAGAGCGCCAGTATGATGATCCTCATTTGCTTGTCCTCAAGGACAGAGTTCAGCATGGTGATGACAGAGATGTGACCATTGGTGATGATGGAGTATTAAGAATGCAGGGCCGGATATACGTGCCCAATGTAGATGTCCCTATATATATATATATATATATATAGAGAGAGAGAGAGAGAGAGAGAGAGAGAGAGAGAGAGAGAGAGAGAGAAAGAAAGAGAGACCTTATGCTCTCTTGAATGGCAAAAGACAATACTTAACTGAATATAAAGTCCCAGTAAGGGAGAACACTGTAACTTATGAGACTAGGATAATGTACATAAATTCAAGAATACGAACTTCTCTTTATGTCTCATTATCAAACACATGTAGTCACGAGATCATGCCAAAATGAAAAAAAAAGTTTAGCCTTAACATACCTCAACTCCGTTGAGTCCTTACTACCTTCCAAGAAACTTTTCAAACAATTCAACTTAATCTACCATAGTATAAGGAGATTCAAAAGCAGTGCTAAGTAAAGGCTAAGTCCTTAACTTAAGCTAGTAGCTCGTTCACATAAATTCGGTATAATCTCCCTGTAACCAGGGCCTCATCCAATACCATATACCAATAACAACAACCAGAGCAATCCGGCAATATACAAGTACCGGTAACAAGACACCATATAACAACAACAAACCACAACTACTTCACAACGAGCGGCAAACTCCAATTGGAAGCTGTATACCCCATATCACCCCTTATAGACTTCTTACTTTAACTTAATAGTATCATTAACACGATAATGAAGTCATTCATCAATGATTCCAGCCTTATACCATATATTTATAACAAAGAAAATAATCCATAACTCCAACTATCCTCAATTATCAACTTTATTCTCTAGTTCATGTCTAGTCCATCCATTTCACTTAATCAACATCGAAATAACCTTAACCACATGCAAGAACACAATATACCTATCTTCCACAGTAACTTCAAGTCGAAATTCAAGTTATATTTAGCTTAAAACATCCCTCAATGGCAATACAACACAATAAAAGTGACTTAAGCTAATCTTCGCTTCCAATCTTAGTTACATATGTTTATTTCATTAATTCACTTGATAAGCATATACACATGCATAAAAACAGAAAAGATATCATAATGAAGTTATTCTTCCCAATTTATATATATATATATATATATATATATATACCCATAAAACAACCCAACAAATAACATCATTTTTTGCCCTTTCATGTGCTATCTTGTAATCTTTCACTCAAACACCGCAACAAACATATAATTAACCTTAAACACCATCAAAAGGATGTTAAAAATACCTTAGGTAGTAGATAAAATTCGAACCCTAAGCTTAAATTATCTCACCATCATCCTTATTCGCATCACAACACCATAGAGGGTTATTCCTCACATTTGGCTAACTTTGATGCTCGATTATGGTATATTTTTGTTTTTTTGAAATTTGTTTGGAGACTTGTGGGAACAGTTTGGGAGGCTTTGGAGAGTGTGAGGATAGAAGGAGGTCAAAAATGAGAAAATCTCATCCCAAAAACAAGATAAAAATAGGTGAAGGCCGGCCAACTACCAAGTGGGTCCCATGGGGCTGCCAGCACATTTTCGCAAAAACACAAATATCTCTCTACTCTGATGCCGTATTGGCAAACGGTTTAATGCGTTAGAAACTAGACTCGTAGATCTTCCGTTTGCTAGGTGTATCATTCCGTAATTCCAAGTATTTTGCGAGAAAATCTCAGCTGCATTTGACCTAATTTTCAGTACATTATGAATGTAACTTGTGATGACCTTCGCCAACTTTTGTTCCACAACTCGGTTGGCATCAAAACATAACACGACTATCATACGACTAAAATAACTCATAACATAACCTCCTTATCATATTAAGTATCCTAGTATCACCCCAGATGTATTTTTTTATAAAATTCCAGCTTGTCGACTTTCGACGAAACTTATTTTCTTCAATTCGTTTAGCGGCTAGCCTTCCAACCCTGTTGGCACTTGTTATTCATGATCTTAAATATTTGTAACCTACAAATTAATATGATTAAGTTACTTTATATACTTTCAAAAATGATCTCATTTCTTAGTTTATATCAATTGACTTGCGACGCATTTTTACGTACGAAAACATGAGGTGTAACAATTTATCACAAAAGAAACATCATATAATTATCATTTCTTTCCGAGTGTACTCACGCAAAAATTACTCACGTAGAGTACTTGTTTGCCTAGCAGCATATGTACAGTACTACACTCCTTTGACCATTTATGCCAAGATAGAAAATCTTTTTCGCTAAAGACAAATGGCCTGACATTGTAAATCTAGGTGGAGGCAACAATTTTGATAGTTGGCTAAAATGAGAATATTATCTTCCTAGAATACATGCACTTATGCGGTTTCCGCGTATGACTTCTCCCTTATTGACTCCAACAGAGCCTTTTACTATTCTCCCTTTCGTTTTATCTCGTACGCAATTATCTCTCTTTTCTAATTTGCATGTAACTAGGAAATAGTTGCCGCATTGAGAGTCAAAGTCCTTGTAGAAGATAAATTATAACACTTGATCCCACATCAGAGATTACTGTTGGCCCAAGAACAGGTGAAGTTTTGAAGAATGACAAAAGAACTCAGTCATGGACCAGGTCCATCTTGTGAAGCACAGTCATGATCAATCCATGCATGTTAGATGCAGGTGAAGGAGATAAGTCATACTGAACAAGCAGCAATATCTCCTGATCTGATCGAAAAGGTTGCATATTATATAAGGGGAGAAAGTCTGCTTATATGAAGAGAACACAATCTAGGATGAAGATAGTGTTAGAGTTTGAGATCATCATGAACTCTTCCACGATAGAAGAGCAGCAATTGAGTCCCAATCAGACTCTAACTACTAACCTATTAAATGTTAGTGTTGTTCTCTTTTACAGGTAATACACATACGCAGAAGTTAAGCTAAATTGAGAGAAAAAGAGCAAGGCGATTTTGCAAGCAATTTATGTGTGATTTGAGTGTGCACTCCTGAAGCTACTTGAACGAGATAGAAGAACCAGTTACATTGTGTCTATCTTTTATTCTAGTTCAATTGTAGTAGGTGGTTTAAAATTGTACCTTTCAGCTTTCAAGCAATTGTATTAGGTACCTAGAGTGTTCAAGTTATAGCTAACTTGAAGTTGTCGCAACACTTGAGGCTTTGTGCCACAACGGGATTAGAGTTAATCCTTAGGTTTACAAAGAGTTTTGTAAATGCTGTTTTGGCTCAGTGATTTTAGTGAAAGTTTGGGAAAATCCTACTGAGTAGTAGGTCGTGGTTTTCTTCACCTTTTGAGCCAGGTGTTTTCCACGTAAAAATCTCTCTGTCCTTTATTTTCTGTATTTATTATTCTGCAAACAGTAGTAGTTGGAACACCTAGAAGAACTAGGTCCTTCTATAAACAACTTAAGCGAAATTGGGTACCACACAAATTACCCCCCCCTCTTGTGTGGTATCGACGCTTAAAACATCAATTACTTCTTTAGACAACTGCTATTTGCTCACTATATATAGCAGCATTTTCTCCAACTGTTAACATCAAGACACAACAGTCTCTGTATCAACTCTCGAGTTTGATTTGCGAGCACCACATAGGTTAAAAAAACTTCTACGTTTTTTTTTCCTTTTACCGTTCCCCTTTTTTTTGCAGGCCAAACAATTAAGGTTAAACTCTTCTATGCATAAAGAAGGTGATATTTGGGTGTGAAGGGATGGACATTCATCCCCGTCAGAAAAATCAAAGGGATAACTTAGGGTGTGTAGGGATGAATACTTGTCTCTGTCCGAATACCTGAGAGATTACTCTCCAAGTGTGAAGGGATGGATACTCATCCCCGTCCGAAAAACGGAGACCTAATCGTAAGACGAAAAGGTTCATATGGCATATAAAAGGACAAATCCGTGGCAACATATAGAAGGAAAAATTCTCAATAGCATATAGAAGGACCAACCCGCAATAAGACCAGCTTAAGGCACAAAGGGACTTAAATGTCCACCTTAAGATTGAAATATTACATGTCCTTTTAAGAGCAAACCCACGAAGAGGCCAACTTAAGGTGCAAAAAGACTTTAACGTCCACCTTAAGATTGGAAAATTATAGTCCCTTTTGATGACAAACCCACGAAGAGGCCAACTTAAGGTGCCAAGGGACTAACATGCCCACCTTAAGATGGAAAAATTATAGTTCCTTTTAAGGAGAAACCTGCGAATAGACCAACTTAAGGTGCAAACGGACTAATATGTCCACATTAGGATTGGAAAATTATAAAGCCCTATCTTGAAGACTTGGTGGAATTGATGGCTTTAACTTGAACACTTGGCGAGCTATAAAGACTTCGCAGAATTGCAAACTTTAACTTAAAGACTGATGAAGATTTGACGGACTTGAAGATTGGAAGGACATTGACACTTTAACTCGAAGAGTAGTGAAATTGAAGACTTCAACTTGAACATTCGGAAGGTTTGAATATTTCAACTCGAAGATCGGCAAACTTGAAGACTTCAACTTGAAGACCGACAAACTCAAGGATTTGAAGATGATTTGACCGACAAGTACTTTCTGGTTTAACGCTATTCAAGATGATTAACACTTTGTTTGGAGTGATTATGAATTAAAATTAACTACTGAAATTAAAGCAAGAAATAATTAATCATAGAAAGACAAGAGTTGAGCATCACCGAAATAATCAATAGGAGAAATAAAGGTTATGACAGGATAGGTGTAAGGTAGCTATTTGAGATCTAACTCTAGTTCAGTTAACTCTTATGTTCTAATTATTCTCACAATTCACTCGATAATTCCTCCGTCGATTAAATCTTAACTATACGAGGTGAACCAATATAAAGTATTATGAAGATATGCAAGAACACATTAATGGATTAGTCTTTAGGAAAATATCTTTCGAATATTCTCCTAACATGATTTAATCAACAATTCAACAAGCTCTGTCCATTACTTAAAAGAATTACTGAACTAAACCAAACAAAATAATGCAAAGATAATCACCAAAATATTCTTCTTTCGATTAAATAAACTGGTGAATAAAGTTTCAATCAATTCAAAGCTCCATAAACGAATTCATGTAAGGAACTAGAGTTAAAAAAACACAAATATCAATCAAAACACCATATCCGTAAAACCATAAGGTAAACTACTTCATAATCATGGAGAAAGTCATCATAAATAAAGTTGAATAATAAGAAAATACGAATTCAATGCAAACTCAGGAGTTGAGTTGAGGAAAGAATGATGAATCCTTGTGCTTTGAGTCTCCAATGCTCTTCCAATCTTCCGTAGGTCAGAAGTCCATTCAAAAATGTATTTTCCATGTAGGAATAGGCCCAGATGAAACTACCTTTTCCAAGCCGAAACATGACAATACTCTATAAAAATTGCATAGGCGCGATGCATGTCGCACCGCCCCCATGCGGTGTGCCAATGGAGAGTTCAGAGAGCGATTTCTGATGCACGACAACAAAAATACACAGCCACGCCGCTCCATGCGTCGCCCCATCCGGCACTGCAATGTTAATTTCGAAGAGTGTTTCTTTTTTTGCAATTTTTGTTATCTAGACTTGGTCCTCGACCCCTGAACGCAATCCTGGTTTAATTTCTTGGGCTTTTACTCAGACTTTAAAGCTCCAAATTATTCTATTTAGCTTTAGATTATCTTTATAACTAGGAATCACTTCCTGCAAGGCATAAAATACTTCATAAGTGCAATTCACTATCATTTAAGCTCAAACACAAGAAAAATAGAGTATCTAGAGTGCAAAATTTTACTAAAACACAACATTTCTAGCCTATCATCAGATACCATGTAGGGTGTAGCGAAGTGCCCAATGCATTCCTTGGATACACATTTCTATTCCAGAAGTTTCATTGAGTCTGTCGTTGCAGTTTAGGCTTGCATTCCTCCATCGATTGATGAAATCAACAACCAGTTCATCCTTCTATTGATGAGTGTTTGTGAGTTCAACCATACTTACAGTGCGCCTTGTGCTATTTAAGAAATTGAGAAATTCATGCAAGTTGCTCCCAGCTATCAATGAAACTAACCTCGAGATCAGTGTACCAAAAACACATTTCCTTTTAAGGAGCGGACAAACTGCTTGACAAGATAATCTCCATAGGTTCCAACATTATTACAAGTCTTGATGAAGTGTTCAATGTGTTATTTTGGATTTCCCTTACTATTAAATTATTGTAATTTTGGGGGTTGATAACCTACAGGCATCTTCAAACTATCAATTCTTGCAGTGTATGGCTTCGCATATGCGAGAGAAGACTTGGCAGCAACATCGTACTTATCTTTGATGGTTCTAATGATGAAGTCTTTCAATTGGTCAATAGGAATAACCCTGTCAAATGAAATTTGAAGTTCTTTCGAAGTCGTTGTTCGCCTTGCAGATGAGTCTCCTTTATCTTGCATCATAGGGAGCTTTCCAGGTGCATGACTTGAATCTCCCTATTGTCAGTTTGAAAATTTAATTATCTTGATCTTGTATATGCTTTGTTAACCCTTCAATTGCCTTTGTTAAATTTGCGAGTTGTTCTTCAATAGTCAAAGTGTTAGTCACCATTGCTTGGATAGCCGTCGTGGATGGTAGAGAAAAACATGGATTTTCTCTTACATCACACTTTGTGGAACAACTCACGTGGAGTGATTGGAGCAGATCCAGCGATCAAGACATCATCATCATCTTGTGTGATGGGATTGTAGATCTAAAAGGGATATGTAGAGCCAATGTCTTTTCAACAACTTCAGCAATGTTTGCTCCTTCTTCCAATTTAGTAAAAAATGTTCTTGCCCCTTTTAAGGATCGAAAATCAAAGGTAGGAACTGATGCAGACGATATTTGAAATGCTTGTTGTCCCAACAAGTTTGCATTGTTCCTAGTGATGTATCATATGCTTTCCATAGTAGCATCGTGCAAGTTTTCAACATCGAAGGAAAACTTGGAATCTGTAAACTTAGCAGTAGTGAGTTTGAAGTTAGTCTACTTAGGAGCTATTTCAGTATTCTTGAAATTTTTGTAATTGAAGAGATGAGAGGTATAGATGGTCCCGCTGGGCATGCCAGAATCTGTAACAACAAATTATCGCGTCAAGAAAAATAAATAATCAAGACTAGAAAATTGTATAACAAATGTAGTACTGTAACGACCCGACCGGTTATTTAGAATACTAGTGCGTCGTTCGGCGGTTTGAGACCATAAGTAGCTTCACTTCAAGTATTATGACTTGTACATGTGGTCGGAATTAAATTTCGGAAAGTTTGGAGTTAATTTGGAAAGAAAAATTCTCATTTCGGAGCTTTAAGGTGGAAAATTGACTAAGGTGTGATTTTTGAGTAAACAACTTCGGAATCGGGATTTGAAGGTTTCAACAGGTTCGTATTATGATTTTGGACTTGGGCGTATGTCTGGATCAAGTTTTGGATGACCCGGGAGGGTTTCGACGCCTATTGTGGAAGTTGGCATTTTGGAAGAATTTTATAAATTTTGATTGAAGTGCATTTCAATGTTATCGATGTTCGCTTGGGATTTCGAGTCTGGGAATAGCTCCGTATGGTGATTCTGGTATTGGGAGCGCGTCCGGAAGTGGATTCGGAGGTCCATAGGTCATTTTGGGGTTGCTTGGCGAAAGCTAAAAATTTGAAGATTTTTGAGAAGTTTGATCGGAAGTGGACTTTTTGATATCGGGGTCGAATTCTGATTCAGGAAGTTAGAGTAGGTTCGTAATGTCTAATGTGACATGTGTGCAACATTTAAGGTCAATCGGACGTGATTTGATAGGTTTCGGCATCAAATGTAAAAGTTTGAAGTTCTAAATTCATTAAGCTTGAATGGGGGGCGATTCATTATTTCGATGTTGTTTGATGTGATTTGAGGCCTCGAGCAAGTTCTTGTCATGTTTTGGGATAGGTTGGTGTGATTGGAAGGGGTCCTGGGGGCCTCGGGTGTGTTTCAGATAAATTTGAGCAATTTTGGATGCTAATTTTCTGATGTATGGTGTTGTTCTTCGCATTCGAGAGGATCCTCTCACGTTCACGAAGAAGGATTTGGCTTCTGGGATCTTGTTCTTTGCGTTCGCAAAGAGACTCTCATGTTCGCGAAGAAGGAAATCTCTGTTGCATAGGTCTGAATTCGGAGGCTCATATCCCGCAATATATACGGAATTTGGAGATGATCCAAGAACGAAAGGTGTCTAGGTTTGTGTGTAGGTTTCAGAAAGATAAACAATTTAGCATTTAGATTTGTGTACGAAAAGTTATGGCTGGTACACTACAGGCTGTCCGGGAAGATGAAGAAGAAATTTATATTGCACAGGGCTGACTTTGGTTGCTTATACCTTGAAATCTGTAACGAATTGGAAGATCACCAAAACATAAAAGTTGTAGATCTTAGTGTCTAGTTTTCAGAAAGTTAAACGATTTATTATTTGAAGTATTGTACAAAAAGTTATGACCATTATACTAGAGGCAGTCTGAGAAGTGTTTGGAAATGGCTTTTTGAGAATTTTGTTCATCGCGAACGCGATGGGAGGCCCGCGAACGCGAAGAAGGGTCGCCTGAGAAGTTTATAGATTTGCAAAAATGGGTTTGGCTCATTTTATCTTATTTCCTCCATGGGTACGATCTAGGAGCGATTTTGGAGTTCCATCTTCATCATCTATGTCAAGGTAAGTGATCCCCGCCTAATGCAAGTTAAACACTTGGATTATATATAGATTTTAACATAAAAATTCATGGAAAATTAGTAAAAATTTGGGGTTTTGGTAGAAAACCTAAAAATTGGTATTTTTCGATTTGACCATGAATTAGGGTATGGAATTGAGAATAAATTATATATTTGAGTTCGTGGGGTTATGGGTAAAGTTTATCTTTGAAAAATTTCGGAATCCGAGCACGTGGGCCCGAGGGTGATTTTATCAAATTTTGAAGCGGAGTTGGGAAATTGTTTAAATCGAATTGTTGTGAGTATTAGAGTGTATTTTTATGGGTTTGCACATTTATTGACTAGTTTTGGAGCGTTGGGCATCGGTTTGAGTTGTTGGAAAGGCTTGGGAGCCGGCTATGGAACTTTGGAGCAAGGTAAGTCTCCTTTCTAACCTTGTAAGAGGGAATTAACCCTCTAGGTGAAACAATTCAATATGTGCTTCTATTTGTGGGGGCTACGTACGCACGAGCCGACGAAAGTCCGTGCGTAGCTACTATTATGCTTAAGTCCAGGTAGTCTAGGACCCAAAAGCTTGCTATACTTGCGATATTTGTAACCTTGTTATCAATTTAAATTGCTTAAATCATACCGAACTTGGTAAATGAATTTCTAAAAGGTTAAACATCATTTTCTTGACCGGTAAAAAGGGAATTTACATTTCCTTGGATAATTGCTCCTTGATGAATTATTGATTGATTGTTTGATTGATTGTGTTTTCCTTTTGTGGAACGGGCCGAACGCCACGGCAGATTAAATAGATGCATCTATGGTTCGCGCTGTTTCGACCCTCCGGCAGTGCACAGTCTAAATATTATGTTGGATTGGGCCGTACGACCTCGACACGATTTGTGCATGACTTAGTTGATTGTTTTGTAATTACTGATAATTGATGGCCTCCTTTGCTGGAGATATAAATTGTTAAAAGATGAAAATAGGAAATATCCTATTAACAAAAGAATTATTTACCTGCTTCATGTTATTGAGTTTACCGTCGTCTTATAAAACCCATGATTAATCATTTTGTCGATATATTATTGTTGGCCATAGTAAGTATCATAGTCGACCTCTCGTCAATACTTCTTCGAGATTAGACTGGATACTTACTGGGTACACGTTATTTTCGTACTCATACTACACTTGCTGTATATTTTATTTACATGCACATGTATGGCTAGTGGTCTAGTGGGCGCAGCGGCATGGTTGACCCGGGGACTTAGATGATATGCATCTTATGTATGATCTGCAACCAGCAGAGTCTCCTTCAGAGTATTTGTATTTTCTTTTCTGTCCAAAATTGTATTCCGGACAGTTACTGTATTGTATTTTATTCCTAGTAAATGCTCAGTGTTGAAATTGTAAAACATTATCATTATTCTGTAAATTTCATCTTTTACTAGTTAAATTGAAGGAAATTTATGGTTTCAAAAATATTAAAATGAGAATTTAATTAACTATTTAGTGTTGGCTAGCCTGACCGTGGTGTCCGGCGCCATCATGACCTTTGACGGATTTTGGATCATGACAAGTACTTGATTTCAATAAATAATGAGTGTTACAATCTCTATGGTATTCCTATGATTCTTCAAGAATGTAACCTATATTGATGAGCTTGATTTTAATTTTAATTCAAGGACTTGTAAAGCTTGGTCTTGAATCTTGTCTTGAACTTGGCTGAATTATCTGCCACGAACAAGTAATTTGATCTTGAACGCCTTGGTATTCGATTTGCCTTTGTTCTTGATCTTGAACTTGAACTTGTAGCTTGACTGCTTGAACTTGTAGCTTGTAGAGAAATCTGCAGCCTTTGATCCACGAGCCCTCTGCTCGCTTCTTGTTCTTAATTCTGGTATCTTCTAGCTTTATGAAGACCTCTATTTATAGCTATAGGAAGTGGCGTGGCTCTGTGATTTGATTGCTCCATTTGAACTGATCGATACCGTTAACAAATTTGGCATAACTCTATTGGTTGTTGATTTGACTTGGTATGCCACCCTTTCTACATGTCATGATTTCATTGGCTCATTTATTTGGCTTAGATTGTCACATTATTTGACACATGACATGATTTTATTGGCTCGTTTTTTTACTTGGATTGTCACATCACTTGACACGTGACATGAGCCTGGGCTTTAAGATGGACTACTGACCGTTTGGACTTTGAGCTAGTAAAATGGGCTCGTCTTTTGGAGTCCAACTAAATGGACTGGCCCAAACAAAAATGGACTTTAATTAAATCCATGGTGGACTTAAATAATTAATTTTAATTTGAGCTTAACATTTATAGAATTTAGGAATTTATCCAAATTTAATATGAATTTTAATTCCACAAAATTCATGTGCTTACAATACTTTTGGAGATTTGCAGTTTGTGTTTGGTCAATTCATTTGAAAAGTTCTTTTTATAATATTTGATAAGCAAATTGTGTTTGGTCAATCTTTTTAAAAAATAATTTTGAGTGTCAGTTATATAAAAGAATAACAAATTATTCAATTTGCAATTAGTATTATTAAAAGAGAGAGACAAATTTAAATATCTATTATAAAAATTCAATTAATTTTATTTTTATTTAATTGGAATATAAATTATAAAATAATAACATATTTATTAAAGATTTTAATAGATATAAAACATAGTTACTTAAAGCAATAAATTAGGTATCCGATATTACTTATTATTTACATGATGATTCAAATATATTAAAATACAATCATTCAGTATAAGTTAAATTATAAATCTGCGTAAATCCTATATGAAAGAAGAAATTTAATAATATTAAAGAAATTGTCACGACCCCAATTTTTCTCCGTAGGATGTTGTGACGACAGAGACTAGGTAAGCCTAACAAGCATGCGAAAGTAATTAAAACATTAATCTAAAATCTCAAAACTCAGCAACATAAATAAAAAGGGAAATCTCCACAACTCAAAGTATATCTATAAATCCCGATACTCGGTGAAATACAAGTCACAAGCTCTAAGTATGAATACCGTAAAATCCTATACATCGTGACTATATAATAAGGATAACGAAATAAGAGATCTAGAGAGAGAGGGACTCTGAGGCCTGCGGACGCCGGTAGCTATATCTTGAAGTCTCCGTAGTGAAATTCCAACTAGTGCCTAGGCTGGTAAGGAGCACCTGGATCTGCACTAAAAATATATCCAGAAGAGTAGCATGAGTACACCACAACGGTACCCAATAAGTGCCAAGCCTAACCTCGGTAGAGTAGTGACGAGGTCAGGTCAAGGCCTTACTAGAAATAAATAAAAGACTGAACAAAATTGGGTAGTGAAATAAAGACAGTAATAAAATTAAAGTAGTGATTAGCACAACTAGATTAACTACATATAACTAAGCCAATAGGGCAACACGGAAGAAGCAATTAGTAATGTGTTAAGGAACAGCGATCAAGACAAGTACAAAGGAATGTGGAAATGCCAACAAGAGTCACTACCGAAGTACCGCCTCGTAGTCTCAAATTATAAAATAAATCACAATCTTTCCTTATATCACCGTGGAAGCCTTTATATTTAGTTTTGAAAATCATTTTTTCCAAAATAACATCCCGTGTTTTAGCCCACCTTATCACATCGCATGGCTTCTAGTAGTTCCCCTACTAGCCACGCGTATCAAGCCTACCTTATCTCACTGCATGCGTTTCAACACCCAACTTTATACCACCGCACACGTATCAATATCACAACGTATCACAAATCATACCTCAAGCGCCCAATATAACAATTTGCCAGAGAAACCAAATAATAACAAAATTTCACAAAAAGGAGCCCACTGCTCAACCACAATGTACACAAAGTCTTAATAGAAATCACGACCTTAGCAACACTCAATACCAACTTTAACAACAAGATATTCCAAGAAATAGCAATTTTAATAAAGAATTCCACGGTTAAATAATAAATACAGAATAAGAGAAATAAGAATTTCAACTAAACATGTAGAGCAATTAGCAAGTAAGAGATAAGACAAGTATGTGAAATTAGACTAAAAATGAAGACAATAACATGTTAAAGTAACTCAACTAAGACATGAAAGGAATTCACATAGCGGAAAATCAGTAATTTCCACATTTAGCCCGTGTACACACTCGTCACCTTGCGTACACGACTCTTACACATCACAATTGTCACAATTATCACAAGTAACACCAATCCTAAGGGGAAGTTCCCCCACAAAAGTTAGGCAAGCCACTTACCTCAAACCACGCTATATCAATCAACTAGAAGGTCTTTTCCTCGATTTTTCAACTCCGAACAGCTCGAAACTAGCTTAAATAATTTCATACTATAAATATAACTATAAGAAACTAATTCAAATAATGAAGTTACGATCTTTGCAAATAATTGAAAAATTGACCCAAGAAGTCAACCCAGGCCCGCGTCTCGGAACCCGACCAAAATTATAAAATTCGAACACCCATTCGATATCGAGTCCAACCATACAAGAATTATCCAAATCTGACCTCATTTTGCCTTTCAAAACCCAAAAACTTAATCTAAGAATTTCTACCACTTTTTCCCAAATTTTCCAACTCCAATCCTTAATTACATGATAATAACAATGATATATTAGTGTAATTTAACCAAAATCGAGTTAAGAATTCTTACCCCAACAATTCCTCTGAAAATCCCTCGAAATATCGCCTCAAACCAAGCTCTCTATGTCTAAAATGTGAAATATGGAATAAACCCTCGCGTTCGCGAAACATAAAAAAAGTTGTTGCACAAAATAACACTCCGCGATCGCAATAAAATCTCATGCGAACGTGAAACACTGCTGTTTAACCCAAAAAATGGTTTTCAAGGTCAAAGCAATAATTTTATATGACAGGCCACGAGCAACCGATTCAATCCGAAAGATATAAAATTTTGTTAATACAACGTGATAGAGAAGTGGGAAATAAATACAATGACAGATAATATAATAAAAATAAAGCAGAGAAGAAAGAATTCTTATTGAATGATCCTTGATAGGATAATGAGCCGAACAGAGCTTGAAGGGCCGAACTTTGGCTAACTTGAGAGCTATATGCTATAAATTACAATGTATACAATGTATAGAATTGTAGAGAAGAAAATTAGATCCCCCCATGTTGGTAAAAGTATGTCTATTTATAGGACTAAATCTAAGTAACCATTCTCCTTGAATTATGTGTCCATTATGAGCATTTTACACAATTCATCCATTACTTTTGGAAGACTTGTAACAGCTGTGTAAATGCTGGAATTCCGTAACTGATGAGTTAATTTCGTAACTGATGAGTTAATTCCGTAACTGATGAGTTAATTCCGTAACTGATGAGTCAATCCCGTGCCTGTTGAGTCAATCCCATGCCTGTTGAGTCAATCCCGTGCCTGTTGAGTCAATCTCGTGCCTATTAAGTCAATCGCGTGCCTGTTGAGTCAATCCCGTGCCTATTGAATCAATCTCGTGCCTGTTGAGTCAATCTTGTAATTGATTTCCTTGTTCTGACTGTTACAATCATTTATTGCATTTATTAATAATTGATTTGTAACTGATGGTGTAATCATGGTAAATCCCATATAATCCGGGATTAATTGATTCCTTCCTCATTTATAATTATGAGATATTCTCCCCGCACCTGATCTGGGCTATTTCATGATGATCAGTTCCGAGGCTAACAAGCACGGTATGTTCGGTCCCAGGGGTGTTTCACATATCATCTTTACATGTCATTCTTCACTTTTCTTCAAACTATGCTGACACGTGTCGCCATTTAATAGACCCACATGGCGAGTCTAATTTTCACCGGTACAGATAGTCCCCCCACTTTCCGGTTACTTACTATGATGTGACCGGGAAGTGAAAGATTTATCCTTTTCATCCTTGCCTCTGCCTCATTAAAAACCTTGCCGGAAAAACCCAATAGGGACAAAAACCGGACGAAGGAAAAAAGAGTGCAGAACTTAGAGATTCAGATGATAACTCCACCGCTTATGTTCCTTTCGTCAATAATCGGTTGGTTTCCCCGTGTCTTGTTTCGGGGTTTAAAGACAAATTTTTGCCTTATGTTTGCAAAGTTTGATATATATATTTCGGCTTTATTTTCTGCCTATTTTAATGTTTGGGTTTTTGTTTTACCCTTCAACTTTGCATTAAAAATACTTTAATGCTCGTGACATTTTTGAATAAGCACGAATTATAAAAGACGGCCCTTTTATGAACGACACTTAATGAAGAAGACGTCTCAACTGCATAATAGTGTAAATATACAAAAGAGAGATAGGAATTTTCACATGTTTTTCTTTAACAATGTTTTGGAGAAAGTTTTTACATTGAACTTTCATCACATTTCACATGTGTTTGTGTATCGTCTATAACTCATTTTGCAACTATTTTCTTTTAATAGATTCGACATAAGCTTGCACTCGTAACTGTTTTTCTTTTGCAACAGTTTTTTTTTTGAATTAGTACAAGGGAATAACTATTTTTGTTTACAACAGTTTTAAATATAAGGGTATGAATTTTTACCCATAACTATTTTTATTGATAACAGTTTTCAAATGAATACAAGGGTGTATGAATTTTTACCCATAACTATTTTTATTGATAACAGTTTTCAAATGAATACAAGGGTAATGCTTTTTCATCCGTAACTGTTTTCAGTTACAATAGTTTTTGAGTAAGTATAAAGATGTGCATTTTTACCCGTATTAATATTCTGCCTTTAACCTTTTTTGAAACATTCGTTTATATTTATGAATATGTTTTCAGAGGTTTTCGAGTTAGGCTTGTGTTTTTGGCTCGTGACTTTGCTCTTAACTTTCGATTTGTTGGGTAGACCTTAGGCTTGACTTGAATTTTAATTTTTCTAGTCTTCTTTGCTTTCCATATATATAGTCCCCCAAGTGTTAGAGCTTTGAAGTATGAAATCTCGAGCATTTGATTATTCCTTCCATGTGGTCCATTTCCTGAAAAGGAAAAACATACGGGACTCGGAGGTATATATTTAGATGATGACTGCTTAACCCCTTCTTTTTTTATCAAAAGGGTTGTAACCTAGACCGGAAATAATACAGTGTTCCTCGTATCTTTCGGGTCTAATATCATCATTTGATTTTTTAGAGAATTTATCCGAGTACAAGTTTTTCTTGGCACCTTAGAAAATTATTTGAGTGCTCATACTTAGTCTTTTAGACTTAAAATATATATTTGGATGCATCGTTACTTGTGCGATGTCTAAAGTTGCACATTTGGGTGTCTAACTTTTAAATAAAAGAGAGCTCTTTTATATACTTTAAACGCTATGAATAGGACGTCTCCTTTTCATTCGGGCGTAAAATAGGATCGATTGATCCGAGTAGACTTTTAGTCTGAGGAATTATTAATCCCGGTAGGATTTACAAGAGTATTGACCCCATTAAGATTTACGGGAGTATTGATCCCGGTAAGACATTGAGTTTGAGGGAGTATTGATCCCAAATAAATATATATCTTAGTAGATTTGTCCTGAAGAGACATTTAATCTGATTGGATCTTGAATCTAAATTGGAGTATATGAACATACTTCCAAGTAGAGAGGGACACATGTCCGAAATAATATTTGAGATTTACGGGATAATCGATCCGAGTCATAATACAATTAGCCATTAAGAAAGGCTTATATATTTAGCTTGAATGGTCGTTGTTGGACCGAACATAAGTTGCATGTTTGTTCAAAGTGAACTTTATTCTGGTGGCATATTTGCATACCTTTATCTTGACTTAGATGTAAAACTCTCGTTTTTTATCGTGGGATTCTTAACTCTGACATGGAGTTCTCGATCCTTTTTGTGTACGTGTAGTATACGTATTTTTGAAGAACTCATTCAACACTGTTTGAAGTGTTTATGCTTGATATGAGTAATACAACTAACTGAGTTGAGCTGGTAAATTATATCGGAATACTCTTAGGAATTCTATATCCCAAGGCAATCAATTGTTTGTATCACTTCTTATAATGTCAGGTCAAATTGACTAATCTTCAAGTATAAGTAACCTTCCTAGCGTTTGAGTTTTGAGGTATGAAAACTCAAACACTGGAATCATAATTTGACAATCCGCAGTTTAATAGTCCCCAGTAGGATAGTTAGTTTCGATATTGATGGACTTTCAAATGGTCCAGTTCCAACATAGGGACGATACTGAAGCTCTTTTTATCAAATATTTTGTACTCTGGTCGGGAACTACGGAGGTTCCAAAATGTTGTCGAAAATACTTTGTATTTCCAGTCAATGAGGGGCAGCTGTAGACATGTGATTTTTGACCCTTCCCAAGATTATTTATATTTTAGCGTAAATATTTAGTTTAGGTTTAGTATCGCTCTCTTTACCTTATTTTATCTAAAAAAAATTATTACAAAAAATATTTTCCCTTATTCTAGCTAGTTGATATTTTATTTAGTTTTAATTTTGAAAAAAATACAAAAATAGTCTTGGCATTTTACTTTCCAAAAACAAAAAAGATAAGAAGAAAAAGTTCAAAAATATTTGACATTTTAGTATATATTGAGTAGTATTTAAATGTCATTAATATAGTAATTATGTGTCTTCTCTAAATATTTTTATTATCTTAAATATACTAGTATCTTTTTAAACCTATTTTTAATTCATCTTTAGAATAAAGAAAAGAAATGAAGAAAAAAAGAAACCCAAAAAGACATGGTCCAACCCAATTACCTTTAGCCCATTTTTCCAAACCCATTAGCCTACTTAAGTGCAAGATTTAATCCTAGCCATCTATTTTCTTCTAATCGAATGGCCATCATCCTTCCCACCTCCATATAAAATACCCAATTATAAGAAACCCTACCCCAAGTTTTCAATTTCTAGACCTAAGACCTAGAGCTAGACAACCACAAAAACGGCGAGCAAAAAAATAAATCGACAGGCTAATACAGTGTGGTTTCCATATCAACAACATTTTGGAAAAAGATCTGAAACGCATTCCAATAACAATGAATCCCCATTTTCGTTTCTTGGTTTGCTGAAAAAGAACTCTGGATCATGACTTTGTTCCTTAAATAAGAATTTGTGTTCATTCTTCCAAAGTGTAAAAATTTTCCAAGAGAATTAGGTAATATTGCTAATAGAGTTACTAAATTATAGTTATAGGAGCTGCTACTGCATTAAAGTTTGGAAGCAATTGCCAAAACCATTCTGTTCTCGGCAAACAAACAGCTTTTTTTTTTCAACCTCACCTCCGCTAGTTGGAATTGTCCAATTTTTCAGTTCGTCATACTTCTTGCCGTGGTTTTAATACTCACAAATATTTCGCCATTGTTACCCACTATTCGGTGCATTGCTGTTAATGTTTACTTTGCCGTAAGATCTTTTAAGAATGGATATGACGTATTCGATGGAATTTTCCGCTGTTATGCGGTGGTGATTGCGATTATTGTGGTTGTTGCTGAGACCGAGCGGGGATTTTTCATCAAGTTTTGGAAAGTTTTCCTGTACCGATTCGAAGTTTAGGTTTGTAATTTTGGGGTTTTAGTCCAAGGATTGTGGCTTTGTTTAGCCCGGTTGATTTGCAATTTTCAGCTTTGATCATCAATAAAAGGTCAATCTCTTAATTTTCATTCTCATTTTCTTGTGTATAATAGCTTGGTGCGCGTGTTGGTTGATTTGTGATTCCACGTTGTTTGAATAGCATGCCTTAGTTTTCCTTTAAATTATTTTAATTAATTTTTGTTTCGATTGTGATGCATGTAGTCTTGGGTTCTTGAATAGATGCTTTTAATCAGGTAGATGAAAAAATTAGAGTTGTTTCTTTCTTGGCAAGGAATAAAGTAGGCCATGAGTGGTGTTAAGTTAGAAGAATGTATAACTCTTTGGCCTCACAATAATCTCAAATTAGCTTTAGAAAATACTTAAGAACAATCGTAGCTTGCATTAGGCGCGATTTAATACATCATCGTGATTGTGTACACGTTCGCGTGACATAATTACGATCCTAAAAATAAAACCGGAGTATGCGTTCGCGCAACTTTGACAAAAATTTCTTAATAATAATAAAGCGTTATTAATTGTGGACACGTTCGCGTGACATGATTTTTGACGCGCCAAACAAATGGGTACACGTACGCGTGACCCGTTTCAAGATAATTTTCTTAATTTAAAAGCGGTAAAAGATAATTGCACATAGGTCCTAAAAATGAGTAGTTGAACACTTAAGCCAAGTAGGATCAAAGCGACCGTGCTAGAACCACGGAACTCGGGAGTGCCTAACACCTTCTCCCGGGTTAACAGAATTCCTTACCCGGATTTCTGGTTCGCGGACTGTAATACAGAGTCAATCGTTTCCTCGATTCGGGATTTGAACCGGTAACTTGGAACACCATAAATCTCCCAAGTGGCGACTCTGAATTTTTAATAAAATGAATCCCGGTTCGATTGTCCTTTAATTGGAAAAACTCCTGTATTATACCCTTTTCGGGGGTGTAGTAAGTGAAAAAGGAGGTGTGACAGCTCTGGCGACTCCGCTGGGGAAAAGAACCCAGAACTTCCGGTTCAGGGTTCAAGAATTCGAGCTTGTTAATGTGATTTTTATTTGGCTTTATTGTTGGCATTACTGTATTTTGTGGACTTAATGTGCTAATTGTCATTTACCGCTTTGATATTACTTGAACTGTATTTAAATGTCTTCTTACGCCACCCCTCTTAGTCTTCTGAAAATGGTGCACACGTTCGCGTGGCCCGCTTTTTCTGTAGAAATTATACCAAATAGATCGAGGCTGGGCCAGCAACAAGGCCGGGTAGACTTTAGTGCTCCCGGTACGTTGCCCCCTCTTCTGCCCCAGTTGTCCGCTCGGGTAACCCAAGTCTAGACCACAAACCCCAGGTTTTAAACCTAGAATAACGCAACCTCATGCTGGATCCCTAGTAGGAGCGATTATTTGCATCACGTGCATTTGACCTTGGAGACTCAACACAGGGGTTGGGTCCGTCTAGTACAGGTGTACCCAAAATAAAGACCATCCTGATGCATACTACGTGCTATGTGAATATTTATCTGCTTCGGCTTGCATGTTGACCGGTTAAGAAAAGGAAATAAAGAGAAAAACCAAGAGTGAGGTAGAATAGAGAATTTACCCGGTTTCATAAAAATCCCGGTATTCGAAAATATCCCGAAACTCTGCCGAATTTTTGAAGAAAAAAAAAGAGAAAAAGGAAAATGTATTTCAAAAAAAAAAAGTGAGTCCAATATCTTGTTTTTATGTCAAAACTGGAGAACTACGCGGGTCTGATTCTCACCGGATGTGAGATACGTAGGCAAACCTCATCTGTTCCGGCCCCCAATTTTCAAAAATCCAAAAAAAAATTTCTTTTACTTCCTTCTTTAGAAAAGTTTTTCATTGAGAACCCATTTTTTTTAAAAATACAAAAAAATATTTTCTTGTAGTTGCTTCTCAAAATCAAAAAATACAAAAATATTTTCGTTCTTCTTTCGGAAATTGAAAAGAAAATTCAAGATTCAAAAAATACTTTCTTTTTCTTTAGAAGTGCTTCTTTCCTAACTTCAGAATAAAAATCCATAAATCCAAAAATATTTCTTTTCTTCTCTAGAAGTTTTTCTTTCGAAATTCTAAAAAAAAAGAAAAAAAAGGTCGATATTCAAAAAAAATATCTCTTTTCTTTAGAAGTCTTTCTTTGCAAAAATTTTGAAGAAAAATCAAAATTCAAAAATATTTTCTTTCTTCTTTATAAGTTTTTCTTTCGAAAAAATAAAATGAAAAATTCAAAATCCAAAAAAAAGTTAGTTTATTTACTTTATTCCTGATCTTCCTGAACTACGCAAGATCTGATTCATGTTCCCACATGATACGTAGGCAACCCACATCAGGTTCGATCGAATGGTTTAAAAAAAAAAGAAGGAAAAAGAAAAAGAGAGAGAAAAAAAAAAGAAAAAAAAAGAGAGAAAGGAAAGAAACAAAAAAAAAGGAAAAAAGAAAGAGAGTGTTTATTCTAACATGCTTGTTGTTTTGAAACAAAAGCTGGTCAAAGGTGGTCGGTTTGTTGGTTTGCAATGGCGAGTCACAAAAATAATCCAAAACTCTCGAAAATAAATGCATCTTCTCCACCAATGGAACAAGCACCATTGTTGTTGATCCAAGGTCACGAAAAAGCAAGTAGGCAAGTTGGCGGGCGAAAAATTAAAAATGGAGGCAAATGTGGGGTTGAATTTATCAGATTTGAGCTATAAAACATGGGCTGCTCGGGATGATTGTCAAAATTCGAGTGTTGAATCCAAAGCAATCAAAATGGCCAAATGCCGTAGTAATGTTGATGTGCGAATGTGTGGCTAAGATGTTGCTTAGTAACTGGAAAGTCACTCCTCCTTCATTCATGGTAGCTTATTTTGTCGTCTTTTCTTCTTCTTTTTGTGTTATCGGACCTTTCATCCTTCATTCAATAAAAAACAGCCAGTCATTTTGCGTCCACTTTGTGCATAATTCTTTTTACGCTAGTTTTAGTGACACGACATGCATGCGGAAATTTTGGCCAGATCTTAGAAAACTTATTTAGTCTTGAATTGGACAAGTGATAAATAGACACTTTTGAAGATGAATGAAGACATGAAACATTGAAAAATAAGCATGAGCCAAGTTTACAAGGAACAAAAGCAGTCATGCTCATGGAAGTTAAGGATCTCTACCTTTTGAATCATTTGAGAAGATCGGGCTTAAGGATAATCGGATGTGCTGAAGTTTGTTTAGCACTAAGAGATAGAAGGTGTTTTCAATAAAAGGTGTATTCCAGACAACTTGAAATGGATCAGTTAGTGGCAAAATGCATCTTCTACATCGAGACGAAATCCAAAAAAGTCACCCAAATTGACAAGGGTCATAACAGGGAAAGTATTACTCATACGGCTTTACACTGAAAAAGACCCAAGAAGACAGGCATGTTCACCAATAATGTGATCGCGAAAGGCTATAATGATTGGCGTTCTCGAGGCTGGAAGGCCCTTTTTCTGCTACCCAAACACTTTATACCCTTTGTTACCCCTTTTGAGCCTGTGTTATTTTCTTTGACCACCCTCTTTTAGAATCAAGTTTAGAGTCAAGAGTCAAAAACAAAAAAAAATGAAAAATGAAATAAAAGAAAAAAAAAGAAAAAGAAAAAAAGAGTCCATGTCCCAAAAGTACAAACTGGGGCAATTCTTAGAAAGTTCAAGTGAAAAAGTGAAGAAGAAAAGAACTGTTGAAAGTCCATGCCCTCTGAAGATAGATGCCGGGGGAAAACAAACAAGAAAAAAAAAGAAAAAAAGAGAAAAAAAAGAGAAACAGAAAAAAGATGAAAATTAGTTAGGTTAGATGTTTGAACTATGTTCGACCTGATTCCTTAAAAAAAAAGGATACGTAGGCAGCCTCACGGTTCGGTCCAACCAAATAAGAATTCAATAAAAAAATCATCCAAAAAGAATCCCCAGTATCTGAAACTGAGGCGAAGATTTTATTTCACTTTTGAAAGAGTCGATTCCAAGAGATGTAAGTATACAACCCCGTCATCTTTAGTCTGTTTTGAGCCTTCATGCCGTCCTTTCTTTCCAACCTATCCAAAATCCTTCCAAATAAAGACCTCCCGATATGCCTTCAAGAATGCCGAGAGAAGAATGAAATGAACAACGGTTGTCACGCGGCATAGAACACTGTCAAGTTGCTCACAAAAATAAGAAGGGGAAAGAAAAAGAAAAAGCAAAAGAAAAAAAAGAAAAGAAGAAGAAAAGAAAAATGAGAGAGTCTTATTAGTGAAAACCCTCACGGGCACTGTAAGACGATGGTAAGCAGAGATGAATAAATGAGAGAGACTTGTTGGTGAAGACCCCTCGGACACTACTTGTCGAAAGTGAGTCGTGAAGCTAATGCGAAGAATTGGCATAAACAAGCCCGACTTCAAAGGTCATAAGAATGGTAAAAGGGAAGATTGGATTAGTTTGACATATTAGGCCGTTAAGTCCAAAATGCATGTCATGATCATTAAGGCTAGTTAAAAAAAATACTCTTCCTTTTGTCCTTCTGACAAGGGGCATTTCTTGTTAATATTCGTTTCTTTGCATCATTGTGTCCTTCACTTTGAGTCCATCCTTGTCAAAACAAGCAAGAAAAGATTTCAAAATCTGCTACCAGCTTTTCAGTTGCACAAAGTAAATTTGGTCAGCGCACTCAGTTGTACTTTCAACATGCCTTGAGGATTCATGCAAAGGTTCCCCCCAAAAAGACTCTTGTCAGCCTACTTGGCGCAAGCACAAGTACCTGGTGATTCTCTCCGACAGACAAATTGCTCAAAAAGCAGGAAGTCATTCAAGATATCAGAAAAGGTCACCTAAGCAAAGATCTCCAGTTGGGATAAGGCTGTTTGAGCTACAAATACAAATGTTACTAGGTGTGAACAATCAGAGTTGGTACAGAACAAAAGTCTCTTGAGACCGACTCAGATTGATCGAGCAAAAGCCAAGCCGCTCAAGACTCAAGGCCACAAATCGACCACCGTTTTCAAAATTGACAAATTTTTCTTTGTGTGAAACAGGTACAAAGCAGTGCAAGGAAAATGTTTCAAAAAAAAGGAAAAATGAGAAAAAAAAGGGAAAAAGGAAAAGAAAAAAAGAGAGAAGAAAAAAAGAAGAAGAGAAGAGCCGACAAAGGGAAGTTTCTCAAATCTTTGCCTTTATTTGTCTTGCTATTGTGCATAAAATCTTGCCATTGATCTTCACATTTTTCCTCCTAGGATAAAAGTCCTAGTCTGATTAATTTTCCTCCCAATATAAATTTTAGTCTGATGAATCTTTCTCCTAAGATAAGAAACCTAGTCTGATGAATTATCTCCTAGGATAGAAATCTTAGTCTGATGAATTTTTCTACTAAGATAACAAAAATGAACCTAGTTTGATGAATTATCTCCTAGGATAGAAATCTTCGTCTGATGAATTTTTCTCCTAAGATAACAAAAAAAGGGACCTAGTCTGATGAATTTTCTCCTAGGATCAATATCTTAGTCTGATGAATTTTTCTCCTAAGATAGAAGATCTAGTCTGATGAACTTTCTCCTAGGATAGAAATCTTAGTCTGATGAATTTTTCTCCTAAGATACCCAAAAAAAAGAAAAAAAAGACCTAGTCTGATGAATTTTCTCCTAGGATAGAAATCTTAGTCTGATGAATCCTTCTCCTAAGATAGAAGACCTAGTCTGATGAATTTTCTCCTAGGATCAAACATCTTAGTCTAATGAGTTTTTCTCCTAAGATAGAAGACCTAGTCTGATGAACTTTCTCCTAGGATTAAAATCTTAGTCTGATGAATCTTTCTCCTAAGATAGGAAACCTAGTCCGATGAATTTTCTCCTAGGATAATAATTTTTTTTTAAAAAAAAAAAGAGAAAGAAGGGAAGCCCGAATTTGAAAAAAGAGGGGTCATTTTTAGTTTTCTTAAGATTATCAATGTTTAGTTTTCCTGAAATCAGGGGGCCCCGCCTGGAGAATAGGGTCAGTCTTTATTTTAGTCAAGATTAGTTTATAGTTTTCCTAGTCTATTCTTTAGTTTACTCTCATCACTGCATTAATGGTATAAGTGGTTTACAATTTTGCTAACAACTCTCAAATCTTCCTAGTGCAAACTGGGGCAGAAAAAATTTCTTTTGTTTTATCTGTTTTGTCGTAATCAGGCGCTCACCTGGAGAACAAGGGAAGACAACTCAAGTTTCAAAGGAAAGCAGTTTTGAATGGAGACAATTCAAGTTTCAAGGAAAAAGCAGTTTCGAAGGAAGACAACTCAAGTTTCAAAGGAAAGCAGTTTCGAAGGAAGACAACTCAAGTTTCAAGGGAAAGCAGTTTTGAAGGAAGACGGTTCAAGTTTCAAGGGAAAATGGTTCAAGGTGCAAGGGAAAACAGTGTCAAGTAACAAGAGAAGACGGTTCAGATTAAGCAATCAGGCGCCTACCTGGAAAAAGGGAATTCCATTCAGAATGCAATTCAGGTCAGCAACAAAAGAAGCTCGCGTCAAGAATGCAAGTCAGCAGTCCGAGATGATCAACAGAAGTTAGTCACAATCCAGAATAAAAAGAAAGAAAAAAAACAAAAAAAAAGACAAGAAGTGAATCGAAATGCAGAAGTTAATGAAAGATGTGAGCTGCTCAAGACAGGGCTGAGGTCACAAGCTCTGCATGTCCCGTCTTGGTTTGAAAAGCTGAAGAAGAATGAACTAGCACCTGCGGCAAACAAGCATCAAGATTCAGATCAGGGTCCGCATGAAGAACCAACCAAGACTCAAGATCAAGCTTCAGAACACTCATAGATAGGAATCTTGTAACTCGTAGCTGATAGGTTTAGTTAGTCTTTTTCATTTTTGATTTTGATGTAATAATGGGACAGCGGACCGGAGCCTCGAATGGAACCTCACTCGACTCTCATCCTCTTCGCACACTTCATCATCTCACTCACTTCTGAACTACACGTGGCCTGATTCCTTTATAGCCAAGGATATGTAGGCAACTCAGATACCAGGGCTCGGTCACATTCTCTTTTCTTTTAGCGTTTGGTCTCTTTAAATAAGGGTCGGGTCAAAAAACATGTCTAGTCGTTCTTTGTCTGAAAATACTTTGTATTTCCAGTCAAAGAGGGGCAGGTGTAGACATGTGATTTTTGACCCTCCCAAAGATTATTTATATTTTAGCGTAAATATTTAGTTTAGGTTTAGTATCACTCTCTTTACCTTATTTTATCTAAAAAAAAATTATTACAAAAAATATTTTCCCTTATTCTAGCTAGTTGATATTTTATTTAGTTTTAATTTTGAAAAAAAATACAAAAATAGTCTTGGCATTTTACTTTCCAAAAAAAAAAAAGATAAGAAGAAAAAGTTCAAAAATATTTTACATTTTAGTATATATTGAATAGTATTTAAATTTAATTAATATAGTAATTATATGTCTTTTCTAATTTTATTATCTTAAATATACTAGTATCTTTATAACGCTATTTTTAATTCATCCTTTTAATAAAAGAAAAGAAATGAAAAAAAACAACCAAAAAGACATGGTCCAACCCAATTACCCTTAGCCCATTCTTTCCAATCCATTAATCCTAGCCATCTATTTTCCTACTAATCTAATAGCCATCATTTATTCTCATCTCAATATAAAATATCCAATTATAGAAACCCTACCCAAGTTTTCAATTGCTACACCTAGACTAAAAAAGAAAAAACGGGAGTGAGAACAAAATGAAAGGGAGAGGCGTAGGGTACTGTGCTTTTGGATCTTATTCCATTTCTTGATACCCGAACTTCGTTAATTTCATACCAAGGACGTGATATTCCTAAGGAATTCATTGAGCAGTCCAAGGATTACCATGGTCAAAACCATGGAAAACATCAACATTTGGCTAACAGTAAATGAATTTTCTGTCAACACTGCACGTTTCTTTTAGCCCTCTTAAAAATCGAATGCAATGGGTGAGAAAACACATACACATGAACAGGAAAGAGAACGAAGGAAACTGGGAAAACCGGAAAATGGGGGATTAGAGGATACCGACGGAATCAGCGAGATTTGGACTGAAAAATCGGGAAATTTTCCTTCTTGTCCATTCTGTTTTGTTTTTTTTCCGAAGGTGAAGTTTAATTGAAGTTGCGTTCGGGTTTTGAGCTTTTCGGTGACGATTCGAGGTTCCGGTTTATAATTTCGGTGTCCCGGTTCAAGGATTGTTGTTTTGTTTAGCCCGATTGATTTGCAATTTTCAGCTTTGTTCATCAATAAAAGGTCAATTTCTCAATTTTCATCCTTATTTCATTGTGTTATAATAGCTTGGTGCGCGTGTTGATTGATTTGTGATTCCACGTTGTTTGAGTAGCATATCCTAGCTTTCCTTTAAATTGTTTAATTAGTTTTTATTTCGGTTATGATGTATGTTGTCTTGGATTCTTGAATAAGTGTTATTATTTAGTGATAATAATTATGGCTTTAAGTTCCATTTGTGTGTTTCTATTGTTTGTTAAATAGATTAAGAGGGTGTTTGGCTAAGATTATAAGCTGGTCAAACTGGCTTATAAACACTTTTTGGCTTATCTTCGCGTTTGGTAAAATTAAAAGTGCTTATAAGTTAAGTGCTTATAAGCCAAAAGCCATAAGTTGGTCTCCCCCAACTTATCAAATTTCAGCTTATAAGTACTTTAGGTTTGACCAAAATATTTATTATTCTATCCCTAAAATACTTCTTTTTAAAACAAAACTCTTTGTATACCCAATTTTTAGCTGCTTATTATTAATTTCAGCACTTTTATCCAAATAGGTAACTTCTTATTTTTTAAATCAGTTTCAGCACTTAAAAGTATTTTTCAGCATCTATGCTTATCAGCTACTCTAAATCAGTTAAGCAAAACAAGCTCTAATTGGACAAGATTTCTTTGTAATTGAATTTGGTGGGCCACCATACAGTCTTGCAAAAATGAAAAGTTTGCCGTGTGGTCTAATTTGAAGCTGGGTCATTTGGTTTGTTTGGACACAAGATTAAAATCTGATTTTTGCCTTAAGGATATTTGCTTTGGTTTTGAAAGTATAGGGAATAAATGGATTCAATTATGTTGGGTCTTTAGCAATGGGTAACAGGCTGACCCAATATTTCCGTAATCTAGTCTGATTGAAAACTCCATTAATTTTGCTAGTGTTATAAAACAATAAAAGAAGAAGAATAGTATTGCAGAGAAAAGTAGAGAGAGAATTCTTATTGATTTTGGGATGAATTACAATGGAATAGAACCCTCTATTTATAGGAAGAGGTTGACTTAGCCACCAAGTAATAAACCCTAGAATCTCTCTAAATATGGACATTCACCATAAAAGAATTCTATTTATAACACTCCCCCTGAATGTCTATTCAACAGATAATGTGCCTCGTTAAAACCTTAACTAAAAGAAAACCCAATGGGAAAAAATTCTAGAAAAGGAAAAAGAGTACACATGTTTAGAAATGCGCCTATTGGTTGCCACGTTAAAAACCTTGCAAGGAAAACCCAGTGGGACAAAACCTTGTAAGGGAAAAAGAGTGCAACGCACATTAACTCCCCCTGATGAGAGCATCAATTCACATCCTTGAGCCTTCGCATCCCGATCTTGTACACTAGCTTCTTGAAGGTTGACGTTGGTAGAGATTTTGTGAACAAATCAGCCATATTAACTTGAATGGACATATTGCGCCTTGAAATCATCATTCTTGATAGATATATAATGTCTTCATATAATGTCGTGGAATGGCTCTTCAATATCTCCATAGAGATTCTCGCTATCGTATTATCATGCTTATAATTATAGCAAGATACATATATGCACAAATTGCACTGAGGATGTGGTACTTCAAGATCAAGAATTGTATATGCTTCAAACAACTTAAATCCTTCATGGATTGTCGAATGAGTTAAGTCATATAAGCCATATAATAGACATTAGATGCATATCAAGTTTTCATGTCATGCTAGACATATAAGATATTGAAAACTGATTGCACATACCATTGACTTTATACTTTCAAGTGTTTGAACTACATGTTCAAAACTACATGTCTTTCATATGAAACCAATTCTATTTGAGTTGTGTCTCTTTCATTTGGCCAATATGTTTGTGTCTGTAAGCGACAGACTTAAGATCCTCATCTATACTTAGCGCTATCATAGATGTCGTCGACAAACATTTTATATCAGTTTCAATATATTTTCATAAAGACATAACATAGAGATCTCTTCATTCATATATTCAGGTACCTGAATCTCTCATGAGATATTATGAAGTGTTATGTCATGTGATCTTCTAGATCACTTGCCTCCTTTATTATGATCATTTTGATCATTTGCTCATCTTCTTTATTAAGAAGTTTAATTGAAACCGATTTGTCTATACGCCTTAAGCGTACCACAGACTTTGTCCTTCTAGGACTTAATAGGAGTATTTGCATTGAGAATATAGTTACTTTCTTTGGGTCAGCAAATGCGTCTGGCATGCTTTGCAATATATTGCAAATGAATTATCTCTATGAACTTAAAGTTCATATTATTTTATTCGAGGATCTAGATGTACAAATGATAATTCATTCCACGTAACTTTTTCTCAATTGTTTATCATGTCTCCCCCTCATGTTAGAAAAACTAACTTGTTTCCTCAACTTTAAGAACTCATCTTTTTGCGTTATGGTGTTAATCAAAATATACACCGCACATCAATAATAATAAGATGAAATTATTTAATTCCTGACCCTGAACCACTTGTGAGGGGAGAAAATAATATACTTTCGTATATAACGTATATCAAACTGATATACAAAACTTTATTCTCATAAGCAATTATTTAGCTATTAAGTGGAGGCACTCAATAAATTATTTTGCTAAACCAACTGTGATGTAAACCAACTTATCAAGAAGAACTATCTTGAATAAAAAAATCTGGAAATTATGCTCTAAATAAAATTATTGAGCAAGTTACCTCGCAAACACCATGTTGCGGGTTAATAATAATCACGCATGTAACCATCTCATAGATGCATCTTATGTGGTATACATGGCAGGTGAATGAGCCCATATTCACCTTTGATATTTCCAGCATTCATGGGATTAAATCCCTATTTTAGTTGGTATATTAATTAATGAGAACAAGTAACATAAGAGAATTTGTAAAGAACGTTCTAGTTCTTTAACATTTACCCACGTGAATTCTCTTTTATTTTTGCACATCATACGTAAATTAACATGGCTAAACCAATTATGTCGACTGAATAAATTATCAATATTGATAAAGTTCAGATTTACACCATGACGTGTGCAATTATCAATAAACTCCAAGTTTATTATGATATGGGTTTTTTTTATATCAATAAATATCCACTTTATTGTGGTATTCTTTTATTTGTGTAGTACAAACTGGAGAATAAAGCGGATAGCTTTTCACATACATATTACCCCGCTACAAGTTGTAGTAATAGAAAATATTAAATATTTTCTTTATTTATCGTCTCAATATAACCAACCGCTTTCGCGAATACTTTAGAAACTGAATAAGTTTCTTTGAGACTTACTACGATAATTTTATTTCTCCAAAATAGTAATAATTGGCTCTTCCAGAGCTCTCAATTAATTTGGTACTACCACATATTCATCAACATCATATGGTGAATATCTCTTTTAAAGAGAAAGTTATACCATTATGGTTATGGTCAAAATTATATGCAAGTTCTGTTTCTTGCATTATCGTTGTCTTTTAATAATCACAATGCCAAAATATTTTGGCGTACAATAAGTACGTGATCAATGACCATTTATGCCATAATAATGACATTATCTTCTTATTTCCTCTCAAACCTCCTTCTAGAGGTGAGTGTGGTATATACCACTAGCACGCTCATATTCTTCCAAAAATGAATATGTATTTTTAAATCAGATGTTGTCACATTCACATCATGAATGGACCATAATCATCTATATGTGCTTTATAAAATCTCATGTCAAATCGATGACAAATATTTTCACAAGTGGGGGATTATTTTGAGAATCTTTATTATTCTCATTATCACAATGATGACGATTATAATTTCGTCTATTGCCACATCCACATCCATTGATACTTCGTAGTGATAATTTTGTCTTCTTTCAGACTTATCACATACTGCTATCACATTCTCTTAAAGGAATGAGAATGGAGCAAATTCAATGGGACGGGTTTCCACTTTTTGTGCCCATAATCATACATGAATTTGATCATGGCAAGACATAGAAATTTTTTACCACTTCAGGTGGTATAATTTCTTACAAACTCCATTAGAGTTATAATCAAACTTTGTTGTCTTTGCTTGTATATAAAATCAAATTGTAGAATTTCAAGAATTTAAAAGAGAAAAATAAAATAAAATACTTACCTTAAATCCAGAATTTAATCATGAAGGAAGTTCATGGAATAATTGACAATCATTATGCTCAATCCCAAATCTTCTACTCAATTGGTTAGAGTCCCGTGCTGATAACGTGTTATGAAACAATAAAAGAAGAGGAAGAATATTGCAGAGAAAAGTAGAGAGAGAGAATTCTTATTGATTTTGGGATGAATTACAATGGAATAGAACCCTCTATTTATAGGGAGAGGTTGACTTAGCCACCAAGTAATAAACCCTAAAATCTCTCTAAATATGGACATTCACCATAAATAGAATTCTATTTATAACAGCTAGCATGTTTTTAAGCATTGTAAATTATGTAGTGATTCCTGACTCCTTGCATAGTGTTATTTGACATTGGACATTTAATTTCATCAATAAGACCATACTTTTTTTTACAATTATTTTTTATCCATAATTTATGGCCCTCACAAAACTAGTTAGCTTTTTTGTAGAAAATTTGAGGTGTGCCATTTTCACTAAATAACCCATGGCCCTCATATAATTAACTTTTACTCTTCAGAAATTCGAGGCGTGCCATTTAGCAAATTTTCATGGCCCTCGCAAAGTTGCACACGCGTAGTTGCTTTAGGCGCGTTATTTTAATAATTTATCTTCCTAAATTCGGGTGCACATTTATGTGACCCAAATCCAAATCCCAACAATGTTAGATAAAATATGTCGAGGATCGCGGGTACATTTATGTGACGCGGTTCAAGACATGTTTTAAATAACGTTGAAATCTTCCTAAAAAAAGATATAATTGAATAAAAGCGGTTATCAAGTTAAAATGCACATAGGCTAAAACATGTACTAAAATCAGATAATAGGCCAATTATAACAGTTGAGCGACCGTGCTAGAACCACGGAACTCGGGAATGCCTAACACCTTCTCCCGGGTTAACAGAATTCCTTACCCGGATTTCTGTGTTCGCGGACTGTAATACAGAGTCAATCTTTTCCTCGATTCGGGATTTGAACCGGTGACTTGGGACACCATAAATATCCCAAGTGGCGACTCTGAATCTTTTAAATATAATCCCGTTTCGATTGTCCTTTAATTGGAAAAACTCCCTTTATTATACCCTCTCTCGCGGGTGTAGTGAAAAAGGAGGTGTGACAACTCTGGCGACTCTGCTAGGGAGCCAAACCCAGAACTTCGGTTCAGGGTTCAAGAATTCGAGCTTAACATAACTGTTATAGTTGGCTTTATTTAGTATCTAATTTTTACATGTTTGGGCCTAATGTGCTAAATGCCGCTTTTTACCGCTTTGATATTATTTGAATTGTATATAAACTGTTACGAAACCCTTCTCTTCTCATCTTCGGGGATGTGCACGCTGGCGTGACTCCCTATTCTGTTAGTGTCATACCTTGAAATAAGAAAGAGGCTCGGACAAGTTACAAAGTCGGATGCCTTTTGGTTCTTGGTACGTAACCCCCTCCTCGGCTCGAGTTGTCCGCTTGGGTACACCAATTCTAGAACAATATACCTAGGTTTTAAACTTAGAATAACTCAGCCTCATGCCGGATCCCTAGTAGGAACGTTTGTTTGCATCATGTGCATTTGACTTTAGGGACTCAACACAGGGGTTGGGTCCGTCTAGGACAGGTGGACCCCAAAATCAAAGACCATCTTGATGTATCTTACGTGCTACTTGCGTATCTGTCTGTTTCGGCTTGCATGTTGACTGGTTTCTAGAATAGGGAAAGAAAATGAAAAAAAAGAGGAAAAGAAAATCAAAAAAAAAGGGAAAAAAAGAGTGAGAGGCAGGTATTTGAATTATGCCAAAATTTTGAAAAAAAAAAAGAGGAAAAGTCATTTCAAATAAGTCATATTTTCCCGCTGTGTCAAAACTGGCGAACTACGCGGGTCTGATTCTCACCGGATGTGAGATACGTAGGCAAACCTCATCGGTTCCGGCCCACAATTTTCAAAAAATCCAAAAATATTTTTTCTTTACTTCCTTCTTTAGAAAGTCTTTCTTTAGACCATAATTTTCACAAAAAAAAATTCAAAAATATTTTCCTTTACTTCTTTAGAAAAGTCCTTCTTTGAGACCCCAATTTTAAACAGAAATCCAAAAAAAATCTTTTAATTTCTTCTAAAAATTCAAAAAAAAAATAATATTTTCATTCTTCTTTAGAAGTTTTTCTTTCGAAAATTAAAAAGAAAATTCAAGATTAAAAAGAATAATATTTTCTTTTCATAAATTCAAAATAAAAGTCCAAAAATCCAAAAATATTTTCTTTCTTCTTTAGAAGTTTTTCTTTCAAAATTCCAAAAAAAAAGTAGAAATTCAAAAAAAAAAAAAACTTAACTTTCTTTCTTTAGTA
>NW_017674544.1:53976-59894 GCF_001879085.1 Nicotiana attenuata
AAAAAAAAATTCTTTACTTCTTTAGAAGTACTTTCTTTAGCAAAAATTACTAGTAAAAAAAAAAATTAAAATCCAAAAATATTTTCTTTCTTCTTTATTAGTCTTTCTTTCGGAAATTAAAAAAAAAGTTAGTTTATTTACTTTACTCCTAATCTTCCCGAACTACGCAAGATCTGATTCATGTTCCCACATGATACGTAGGCAACCCACATTAGGTTTGATCGAATGGTTAAAAACAAAAAACAAAAAAACAAAAAAAAAGGAAAAAGAAAAAAGAAAACAAAAGAAAACAAAAGAAAGAAAAGCAAAAAAAAAAACAGAAAGAAAAGAGAAAAAAGGGGAAAAAAAGAAAGAAAGAGTGTTTATTCTAACATGGTTGTTGTTTTGAAATAAAAGCTAGTCAAAGGTGATCGGTTTGTTGGCTTACAATGGCGAGTCACAAGAACAATCTAAGATCTCCAGGAAATAAAAGCTTCTTCTCAACCAAGGGAATAAACACCATTATTGTTGATCCAAGGTCACGAAAAGGCAAGTAGTCAAGTTGGCGGTGAAAAATTAAAAATAAAGACGAATGTGGGGTTGACTTTACCAGATTTGAGCAATAGGTCATGGGCCGCTTGGGATGATCGTCAAAATTTGAGTGTTGAATCCAAAGCTATCAAAATGGTTAAATGCCGTAGTAATGCTAATGTGCAAGTCTGTGGCTAGATGTCCCTTGGCAACTGGAAAGTCACTCCTTTTTTAGACATAGAGGAGTCATGGTAGCTTATTTTGTCGTCTTTTCTTCTTCTTTGTGCTATCGGACCCTTCTATCCTTTATTCAATAAAAAAAAAGGGTAGTCAGTCATTGTGTTTCCATTTTGTGCATAGTTCTTTTCACGCTAGTTCTAGTGACATGACATGCATGCGAAATTTTTGGCCAGATCTTAGAAAACTGATTTAGTCTTGAATTGCATAAGTGAGAAAGAGACACTTTTGAAGAAAAATAGACACGTGAAACATTTGGAAAATAAGCATGAGCTGAGTTTACATGGAACCAAAGCAGCCATGCTTATGGAAGTTAACGATCTCTACCTTTTGAATCATTTGAGAAGATCGGGCTTAAGGATAATCGGACGGGTTGAAGTCTGTTTAGAAGATAAAAGGTCCATGCCCCCAGAAAATAGAAGCTGGGGCAATTTGTTTTGAAAGAAAAAAAAAGAGAAAAGAAAAAAAATAGAAAGAAAGATGAATTATAGTTAGGTCAGATGTTTGAACTACGTTAGACCTAATTCCTTAAAAAAGGATACGTAGGCAGCCTCACGGTTTGGTCCAACCAAATAAGAATCCAAGATAAAAAAATCCAAAAAAAAGAAAAGAAAAATCCCAAAAAAATCCCCAATAGCTGAAATCGGGGCAGAGATTTTATTTCGTTTTTTGAAAGAGTCGATTCCAAGAGTTGTAAGTCTACAATCCCATCATTTTGAGTCTACTCTGAGCCTTCATGCCGACCCTTCTTTCCAACCCTATCCAAAAACCTTCCCAACAAGACCTCTCGATGAGTGTCACACCTCCTTTTTACACACCTACCCCGAAGGATAAATGTATAAGGGAGTTTTTCCATTTAAAGTGACATTATTCGAATTGGAATTATTTATTTATTTATTTTTAGAGTCGCCACTTGGGAAAGGATTGGCTTTTGGTGTCCCAAGTCACCGATTTAATTTAAATCCCAAATCGAGGAAAATTTCGACTTCCCAATTGGAGTCTGCGAACCAGAAATTCTGTGTAAGGAATTCTGTTGACCCGAGGGAAGGTGTTAGGCACCCCCAGATCCCGTGGTTCTAGCACGGTCGCTTAAATTATCATAAATGGCTAAAATCTGGTTTTTATACATATTTAAACCTATAGTGCAATTTTAAGATTATTTACCGCTTTTAGTTTATTTTGTTTTTTACGAAGGTTGAACGCCGTTTAAGAGCGTGTTCTGGGATCACGTCACATGAAATGCACCCGGATCCTAAACACCTCTTATTCAACGTTTGGGATTTGGATTTGGGTTGCATGAAATGCGCACCCGAGTTTAGGAAAGTAAANAAAAATAAATCGACAGGCTAATACAGTGTGGTTTCCATATCAACAACATTTTGGAAAAAGATCTGAAACGCATTCCAATAACAATGAATCCCCATTTTTGTTTCTTGGTTGGTTTGCTGAAAAAAGAACTCTGGATCATGACTTTGTTCCTTAAATAAGAATTTGTGTTCATTCTTCCAAAGTGTAAAAATTTTCCAAGAGAATTAGGTAATATTGCTAATAGAGTTACTAAATTATAGTTATAGGAGCTGCTACTGCATTAAAGTTTGGAAGCAATTGCCAAAACCATTCAGCGAAGCTGTTCTCGGCAAACAAACAGCTTTTTTTTTCAACCTCACCTCCGCTAGTTGGAATTGTCCAATTTTTCAGTTCGTCATACTTCTTGCCGTGGTTTTAATACTCACAAATATTTCGCCATTGTTACCCACTATTCGGTGCATTGCTGTTAATGTTTACTTTGCCGTAAGATCTTTTAAGAATGGATATGACGTATTCGATGGAATTTTCCGCTGTTATGCGGTGGTGATTGCGATTATTGTGGTTGTTGCTGAGACCGAGCGGGGATTTTTCATCAAGTTTTGGAAAATTTTCCTGTACCGATTCGAAGTTCCGGTTTGTAATTTTGGGGTTTCAATCCAAGGATTGTGGCTTTGTTTAGCCCGGTTGATTTGCAATTTTCAGCTTTGATCATCAATAAAAGGTCAATCTCTTAATTTTCATTCTCATTTTCTTGTGTATAATAGCTTGGTGCGCGTGTTGGTTGATTTGTGATTCCACGTTGTTTGAATAGCATGCCTTAGTTTTCCTTTAAATTGTTTTAATTAATTTTTGTTTCGATTGTGATGCATGTAGTCTTGGGTTCTTAAATAGATGCTTTTAATCAGGTAGATGAAAAAATTAGAGTTGTTTCTTTTTTGGCAAGGAATAAAGTAGGCCATGAGTGGTGTTAAGTTAGAAGAATGTATAACTCTTTGGCCTCACAATAATCTCAAATTAGCTTTTAGAAAATACTTATGAACGATCGTAGCTTGCATTAGGCGCGATTTAATACATCATCGTGATTGTGTACACGTTCGCGTGACATAATTACGATCCTAAAATAAAATCGGAGTATGCGTTCGCTCAACTTTGACCAAAATTTCTTAATAATAATAAAGCGTTATTAATTGTGGACACGTTCGCGTGACATGATTTTTGACGCGCCAAACAAATGGGTACACGTACGCGTGACCCGTTTCAAGATAATTTTCTTAATTTAAAAGCGGTAAAAGATAATTGCACATAGGTCCTATAAATGAGTAGTTGAACACTTAAGCCAAGTAGGATCAAAGCGACCGTGCTAGAACCACGGAACTCGGGAGTGCCTAACACCTTCTCCCGGGTTAATAGAATTCCTTACCCGGATTTCTGGTCCGTGGACAGTAATACAGAGTCAATCGTTTTCTCGATTCGGGATTTGAACCGGTGAATTGGGACACCATAAATCTCCCAAGTGGCGACTCTGAATTTTTAATAAAACAAATCCCGGTTCGATTTTCCTTTAATTGAAAAAACTCCTTTATTATAACCTTTCCGGGGGTGTAGTAAGTGAAAAAGGAGGTGTGACAAGCGGCAATCATCTTTCTCCTTGAAGTTTTGAAAGTAATGATTCGTTGTTGTTAGATAGTAAGTTCGAATGATTCGACTTTTCGGACTAAACCGATCTTTCGAAGTTCTGTAACTTTATCTTTTATTATTTGACTTTAGTTTCTTCTTTTGCTTGACCGGATTATACCACGGGTCAATATTGAGCATATAAACCTTTACCTCCGGTGGTACACCTGTTATGTTAGCATGGAGGCAAGCAAAGCAATTTTTGTTAACATGTAAAAGTTTAATCAACTTACCTTTAAATTCGGTGTCGAATCTCGACCAACGCAAACCTTCCTATTTGGGAAGTCAATGATAATTTCTAGTTCTTCAGCATTTGACCTTGTGGCTTCTAATGCCTTTGGTTCAATGATTGCTTCCGAAAATATTTGTATAATTGTCCACGGTTATTAATGAACCTTCTTTCCTCGTGGGCTATTTCATCCCGCAACTATCTCTTCTTTTTCAGTTGTTAGGTCTGGTATCTTTGTAAGAAATCTCGTGGGTGTTTACCATGTTCCTCCTAATCTTCATTCTTCTCCTATGAAATTTACAATTTAGCAAGGTAATTCCTTACCTGTTCGGGTAGATCCGGATCTTTTCCAGCCCGTGAAGAAAATCTCGTATCTCTTTGCTCGGACCTGTTTTTTAGATTTTTGCATTTAAATTCGGATCACCCAAGAATCACATCTGTTTGATCTCCGGGCCTGTTTTTGACTTTTAATTGAATGAACATGTCTTCCTTTATTCAGAGCTTTGTATATATCGAATTTAAATTTTGCTCCTCAGTTCCGGGAAGGTCCGACGTTATTCTTCTAACTCCTTCAATTGGATCCAGAATCACCTCGGTTTGGTTTTCGAACCTATTTTTGGTCATCTTATTAGTGTCGATTCGACTTACCGTGTCTTCTTCTATGTAAATCCCGGTGCTATAACGGTTATGCATATTATTCTCGTAGGATAGATAGGAATTCCCGGAGGTGTTCTATCCGCTCGTTCTGTTCCTTGATCTGTTTCTGTAAGGTTAGAACTAAATTTTGCAAATTAAAATTACCTGGTGTATCTGAACCTCCTGTTCCGGAACTGTTTCGTACAGATTCGTTATAATCCGTTCTGGTACTGATAGTTGCGGTACCAATATATCGATGTACATTCTCTATTTTTCTCTGCTTGTTGCTTATATACTATTGTATTGGGAAAAACTGAATTTATATAAGATGACGTGTCATGACACGTGGACCGGTCAAATAGTCAAAGCGTGGTAATCAGTTAGAAGGCACGAGCAACAACAGATGCGGGAGAGAAGATACTTAAAGGCACGAGCTATTATTCAAATGAAATGAGACTCGTACCTGTTCGAGTCATTTAAAGCTCGAAGATCGGAAGGAATTGAAGAAATGAATCTGATAGCGTAAAGGAGTCCAAATTCAGCATTAAATGCCAAATACGTTGAGAGAATTTGTATTTAATAGGAATGATTGAGTAACGTTTCTTTTAATGTCATTTATTGCTCATAATTGCCTCATTAAGACAAAGGCATTACACTTTCTCCTAGAATTAACTATAAAAGGGGAAGGTCTCAACATCTGTAGGACACGAAATATCATTGAGATTATACTGAAATATATACTTATTCATTGCTTTATTGTTGTTCTCAAAGTCTCTCATTTCTTGATTATCAGTAACCCGATTTCTCTCTTAATTTCTAGCTTTAACCAAATATTCAGTTTTTTGGTTAAACAAATTGGTTCCGTTACCGGGAATCTGATAATCTATTCTTTTTAAGTTACATTTTATCTGTTGTTATCATCATGTCAAACAACAACAACAACAATAACGGTGATGAAAATCAAATCCATCAGAATCAAGGAGATTTACAAAACATTAACGTGGTTCCTTCCCCTCAAAATTCACCACGTCAATCTCGTGAAGGTACTCCTGCTCCTGAATCTCGTGCTGATGAACAAGAGCAATCTGAACATTTTGAAGGGCCAGATGAAGCTTTACAAAAAGTAATTGATGCACGGGTTAGCAAAGCTCTTCAAGCTCTAGTTAGTCGATTACCTATTGCACCACCCACACCTACGCCTAATAACAATACATTGGAGAATCCTCGTTCTGGCCTTGTTAATTCTGGAAATGGAGGAACCCCCAGTGAACCACAGGAAGGAGAACCAGGTAATTCAAATAATTCTCATTTGCAAAATTTAGTA
>NW_017674544.1:61556-93011 GCF_001879085.1 Nicotiana attenuata
TACCCGTCAACTCTACATACAAGTTATAAATTTCCGTCACCGTGGGGGATTTGCAAAGTCTGGGGATCAGCAGACAGCCAGAAGTATTAACGCTGTAACAGATACGACTATTTTAAATAAAGAAAAATAGCAATTACAGCAAACAGTTGAAGGTAAGGTTCAAACCGCAGCTGAACAAGGACGGACAGATGTAGACTCGAGACCTGACACAATTCAAGAGCCTGAAGAGAATGAACATATCAAAACAACAATTGAAGAACTCGAAGCTGTGATATTATTTGAGCAATGGCCTGAACGGAAGGTTTATGTTGGAGCCAATCTAAGCTCCGACATGCGAGGTATGTTAATTGAATTTCTGAAAGCTAACGTGGATTGGTTTGCTTGGTCCCATGCTGATATGACAGGAATACCACCGGATGTGATGACTCACAAACTAAATGAAGACCCATCATTCACACCAATAAAGCAAAAGAAAAGAAAGCAAGGAGCTTTCAAAAACCAGGTGATTCAAGATGAGGTCCAAAAGTTATTAAAAATTGGGTCTATCCGTGAGGTAAAGTATCCAAATTGGTTAGCTAATACAGTTGTAGTACCTAAGAAAAATGGTAAGTGGCGAGTTTGTGTAGATTATACAGATCTTAACAAAGCTTGTCCAAAAGATTCTTTCCCTTTACCGCATATAGATCAATTAATTGATGCAACTGCAGGGCGTGAACTTCTAAATTTTTTAGATGCATATTCAGGTTACAACCAAATCAAAATAGATTCAAGTGATGAAGAGAAAACTTCTTTTATCACAGACAGGGGGACGTACTGTTATAAAGTAATGCCCTTTGGTCTCAAAAATGCTGGAGCAACCTATCAAAGGTTGGTCACTAAAATGTTCCAGGAACATTTAGGTAAAACCATGGAGGTATATATAGACGATATGCTCGTCAAAACCCAGCATTCTCATGATCACATCTCTCATTTATCTGTCACATTTCAAATTTTACGAAAGTTTAATATGAAACTCAATCCAGAAAAATGCGCATTCGGGGTCGCATCAGGAAAGTTTTTGGGTTTCCTTGTCTCTAACCGTGGTATTGAGGTAAATCCTTCACAGATCAAAGCAATAGAGGAAATCCCTGATGTACTTACGAGTAAAAAAGAAGTTCAAAGACTAACTGGGAGAATTGCAGCTCTGGGGAGATTCATTTCCAAGTCTTCAGAAAAATGCTTCGAATTTTTCTCAGCTTTAAAGAAGCAGCATCATTTCGAATGGAACGAAGATTGCCAACAAGCACTTAAGAATCTGAAAGTGTATTTGTCAAATCCACCGTTGTTGGCGAAACCAAAGGTAGGAGAGAAGTTACTCATCTATCTTGCCGTATCAGAAGTTGCGGTAAGTGCCGTTTTAGTCCGGGAGGATCAAGGTAAACAATCTCCTATCTATTACGTAAGCAAGTCTTTGTTAGATGCAGAAACACGGTACCCGCAACTAGAAAAGTTAGCACTTGCTTTGATCATGGCATCTAGAAAATTAAGACCTTACTTTCAATGTCATCCCATTGTTGCGGTTACTGCTTTTCCGTTACGAAACATTTTGCATAAACATGAATTATCAGGAAGATTAGCAAAATGGGCTATAGAATTAAGTGAATATGAAATCACTTATCAACCTAGGACTGCTATAAAATCTCAAGTATTAGCTGATTTCGTAGCTGATTTCAGTCAGGGGATGCAATTAGAAGCAGAAAAAGAATTACAAGTTTTTAATGGCGCAAACCCGGGGACTTGGATTTTATTCACTGACGGTTCATCTAACGTAAAAGGTGCAGGTTTAGGAATAGTTCTCCTACCACCCACGGGTGAAACTATTAGACAAGCTATAAAGTGTCATTCAATAACTAACAATGAAGCAGAGTATGAAGCTGTCATTGCAGGTTTGGAATTGGCTCGAGAACTTGGCATAACCCAGATTATAATCAAGAGTGATTCACAACTTGTTGTTAATTAGATGCTGGGGACTTACGCAGCCAGGGAAGCACGAATGCAAGAGTACTTAGAAAAAGTACGAGAATTAATAAAGTAGTTTCAGACGTGGAAAGTTATGCAAATACCAAGAGATGAAAATGTTGAGGCAGATGCCTTAGCCAATCTCGCATCTGCAGCAGACCTGGCAAAAGATGCAAACGCTTCAGTCGTACATTTATTTCATTCCGTTCTCGAACCTGATAAGAATGAGGTAAATTTTAATAATTTAACATGGGATTGGAGAAACGAAATTGTTGCTTTTCTGCAGTACGGAACCGTACCTGATGACAAAAGGAAGGCACACGCGCTCCGTAAAAAGTCTGCTCGCTACTGTTTATATCAAGGAAATCTTTATCGAAAGATGTTCGGTGGACCATTAGCAAGGTGTCTCGGACCTTCCCAAATAGAATACGTAATGAGGGAAATACATGAAGGACATTGTGGAAATCACGCGGGAGGACGGTCGTAGGTAAAAATATTGATTCGAGCAGGGTATTATTGGTCAAAGATGGAAGAGGAAGCAAATAGTTTTGTATCTAAATGTGATAAATGTCAAAGGTACGGCAATAATATGCATAGACCAGCTGAGCTACTGCATCCTGTCATAGCTCCGTGGCCCTTTATGAAATGGGGAATGGATATCGTAGGACCATTACCACAAGCAAAAGGTCAGGTGAAGTTTCTACTTGTACTTACTGATTATTTCACTAAATGGGTAGAAGCATGAGCATTTAAACAGGTACGAGAGAAGGAAGTTAAAGACTTCGTTTGGAGGAATATAATATGCCGCTTTGGAGTGCCGAAGGAAATCGTGTGTGATAATGGTCCACAATTCATAGGAGCTCAAATCACAGAATTTTTTCAAAGTTGGCAAATTAAAAGGATAACATCTACGCCATACCATCCAGTGGGTAATGGACAAGCGGAATCCACAAACAAGGTCATTATCAACAACTTGAAGAAAAGGTTACAAGATTCAAAAAGTAATTGGCCCGAGGTATTACTTGGAGTATTATGGGCTTATCGTACAACAACAAAAACAAGCACGGGAGAAACACCATTTTCAATGGTTTATGGTGCGGAGGCCTTAATCCCGGTTGAAATAGGTGAACTGAGCACACGATATGCTCAAGCAACGGAAGAATCAAATGATGAAGAAATGCGGGTGAACCTTGATTTGCTCGAAGGAAGAAGAGAAGATGCATTAATAAGGATGGCAGCACAAAAGCAAGTAATTGAACGGTATTACAACAGGAAAGCACGCCTCAGATTTTTTAAAATTGGGGACTTCGTGCTTGAAAAGGTGTTCCAATCTACAAAGGCTGCTAATTCAGGAAAGCTATGTCCCACATGGGAAGGACCCTTCAGAGTTCGTGATATTGCGGGAAAAGGAGCATATGAGTTGGAGACAATGGATGGGAAAATTCTACCCTCACATTGGAATGCTGTCCACCTAAAGAGATACTACTTTTGAGAAAGTACTCATGGTCAGGTATCGCTATGTTAAAATTTTTTCTTTGAATTGTTAAAATTTTACTAACGATTTTAGATGCTAGGAAAAAACCCTTACCCATGCCAAATGATGAGTCATGACCTGCTCGGCAAAATGGAATACTCTAAAATTCCCAGCCCAGGGTTACAATTATCCTGACGGGAATACACACGGGTTAGGCAGTCTTCATCTCTAATCGTATCTCCGAGTCCCGTATGTTTTTCTGTTTCAGGAAAAGGACCAAATTGAGAGAAACAAACAAGTGCTCGAGGCTTCATACTTCACCGCTCAAACACTTGGGGGACTGCATATTGTACCTTTCCCATCAAAACAAATGAAGATACAAAACATTCATCATAGTATTCTTTCCCATGAGAACAACAGAGTCACCTCTCAAACTCATGAGAACAACGGAGTCACCTCTCAAACCCTTCCTAATGCATGAAGATAGGGTCATGACTATGTACTGAAACGGGTTATAAGGAAAAACCTTGTTTGAATTATATTTATTTTGTAAAAATCTGTTACAAGAAACACAGTTACGATTGTAAAAATCTGTTACAAGAAAAACAGTTACGAGAAAGTTATAGATGTATTTTAATACATGTAATATTCAAAAGCTTGTCAAAGTTCGTGAATAAAAACTTGTCAAAGTGATTCCAAACAAAACATGTGTGTTCCTATTTCTTTCATCGTATTATAATACCATTATGAAGTTGAGACGTCTTCTTCATTAAGTGTAGATATATATAAAAGGGCCCTCTTTTATAAGCCTCATGTTAATAAGTCATGAGAAGAATCATAAAGCATTTTCAAAGGATAAAAATGCTAAACTATTCTATAAGTCCTAAATAGATAAGAAAAAGGCAAGAATAGAACATATTGAAGTACTAACAAACTTCTTGATATAATTAAAAAGACTAAGTAGAAACTTAGTCAACAAAAAGTTTATACAAGTGCCCCACTATGATAACTGGGGACTTTTTTCAAAAAAAATCCCTTAAAAACCGCCAAGGGATAAACCACCAATCAACAAAACAAAAACAAAGTCTGGAAACATAAACTGGTCACTGAGGGGCTGGAATGCCAGAAGTTGTTATATTAGCTTCACTTTCATGAACAGCTATAGGTACGGTGGTAACTTCTGAAGAAGCAGCAACAGGAGCGGTTCCAGCTGGGATTGAAGTGCTAAGTTCATCGAGGGGAGCAAGAGTCACGGAAGTTTCAGCTTCCACAAACTGAGTCATAGAAGTTTCACCCTCGGGAGCTGGAATTGCAGCATTTTCAACTTCAATTGCCGCAGCAACGGCTTCTTCATTTAAAGGTTCTTCAGCCACGGGAGCTTCGTTTGCCGGAGAAGGAAAGTCAAGTGGTTATTGGGTCATTTCAATGGTTTTCAAAGCTTTGGCCAATTCCGACTTTAAATCAAAGTTTTCTTGACTGGCCTCAGTTAAAGCATCACGACGAGAGTTTAGAAAAGCCCAACTCACCTCTATGTTAAAATTCTCCTCAAGAAGTTCATACTCTTTTTTCCCACATAACAAGATCATTCTTTAACACTTGATTTTCAGCTAAAGAGGAATCAAGGGAAGCTTCAAGGGAGGCATGAGAACTCTCTAAGGCACGTACCTTATCAGAAGAGATATTTAAATCAGCTTGAACTTGAGTCAAGTTTTGCAGTAACTCACCTGCATACTCTTCTTTCTTGGCCAAAAGTGCCTTAAGTTCTCTGATTTCTTCACTTGAATTTGATAATTGTTCTGAAAATGAACATTCAAGGCGCTCCTTATCCTTCTCAGCTTTACTAGAAGAAGCCTTGGCTCCCGCTAATTCAGAAGTCAGAGTCCGCTTTTGCTGCTCCAGGTTACGGTTGCTTTCTTGCAATTCTTTTATCGTTTCTTGAGCATTTTTAAACTGTTCCTTCCAATTAGTTGCTTCCAGTTGGGCTTCCTTAGCTACCCTCTCAGCTTCGAGAACAGTCTTATCAGACTCATGGGCCTTCTTTTCTAAAAGGGAAATTCTTTCCATCAATTCCGTGCCAATAAGGTTAGCCTACAAAGACAACTCATGAAAATAAGAATCTAGAGATAAAAAAAAACTTATTAGTAAGTAAAGGAAGAATACCTTTAACGTAGAATGAACTATGTCATTCATCAAAGTAAAGCAACTATGACTGTTCATCTTCTTCTTCTTCTCAATGTCTCCAATTAAAGGCTCGAGCTAGACATCTGCTCCACCAGACTTCCTTAAAAGACTGTTATTAGCAGGAACCTCAAGTGTGACACTTCTCATAGCCAAACTTTTGCTACTGGAACCCTCCTCTACATGCTGAACAGAGGAAGGGGGAGCAATAGAAGGAGGAGCGGTAGAAGAGGTAAAAATAACAGGAGTCGAAGGAGTCGAAACAGGTAAGGGAGCAGAAATTGGCAAAGGAGTAGGAACAGATAAAATAGGCAAGGAAGCACTTGAAACCAAAGGAGGAATAGAAGGAATGGGAATGGAGAAGAAAGAAGAACTTCATCTAAAATCGGACCTAGTTCACCACTTTCGAAACCGTCAACGAAGAGACGTTGAGTGGATTCAATGGTGTCCCTTGGAATCGTTTCATCATCGGAAACAACAATAACAGGTTCGGTAAGAGAGGAGGCACGGGCAGAAGAAATTTCAGCTTCATCTTCAGAAATGATGCGTCTCCTGGCTCTAGGCCTAGTCATCAAAGAAGTGTCTTCATCTTCATGATCCTCAGAATCCTCTTCAACAATTTTCCTCTTTGACAGCGTAGCTTGTGTTCTCTCTAAAGAAAGGGGACTACCAGAAGAGGCTCGAAGGGCAATAGCTACTTCAGATGTCATTCCTCGAATAGCAAATCCTGACAAAAAGAAGGATAAAAAGTTAAAAGAGGGGAAAGAATTTAACATACGAGAAATAATAAGGGATGCATACCGTGAGTTTTCACTTTCCAACCATGTTTGTTGGAAATAGATTTCCAGGTTCGTGCATCCATAGGCACGGCTTTCAAAATAGCATCTACCCAACCACGAAAATTAGGAACGGGCTCCACATCTCCCATGGTTGCTACAAAAAAAGCAAAAAAGAATGAAATTAGAAAAGGAGTTGAAATAAAAAAAAACAGATACGGTAAGGAAGAAATACTTACGTGCAAGGTTCCATTTCTCAGGAAAAGGAATATTTGATTCACCCACCAAACCAACTGTGGGTACCGCAACGTAACGGGTGTACCAGCCTCGATCTTTATCATCTTCAGGGCTTACCAAAACCCTTTTACTTCTTGCAGTTAGGGTAAAAACACCATTGCGGAACAGCTTGGGGTGGTAAAGATGAATTAGATGGGAGAAGGTAAAGTCAACACCAGCCTTGGCCGATACATACCTTAAACAAGCCACTGTTCTCCATACGAGGGGGCCAATTTGAGCCAAACAAATCTTGAAAAAATGACAGAAATCGAGTATGACTGGGTCGATAGCAGGAATAAATCCCAAAGTAAAGGGGTAAGTATAAACAAAGGAAAAACCAATCCTATAAGAAGAAATTCTCTGGTTTGGGTTAGGAATAACTATATGAAGGTCATCTCTCCAACGACAATCTTTTCGAACAGTGGAAATCAAGGGTTCAGTAATTAAAGAAGGATATGTGTCAGCATCAATTACATGGTCACGAAGGGATTCTTTATCATGCTCGAAAGATAAGTCGGTTGGTACTATTTCTTCAACCAAAGGTTCTTGAATAGGCTCAGAAGATTCTTTGCCTTTAGAAGAGGATCTCTTAGTGAAAGAACCTCTAGAAATAGTGCCAGAAGAATGAGTGATGGAATCAGAGGTACCACCACGAATGGACCCTAGGCCACGAAGCCTACCTCCTCTACCTCTTCTGTGTCTTACAGGGGCATTGGGGAAACTGTCAAGAATTGGGACTCTCCTAGGGTAAGGATTCGAAGATGACATGGTAAAAAGATGTGAACTGAGGAAGAAGTGAATAGGAGTAAATAGTGAAATACTTGGTAAAAGTTTTTGGAGAAGAAGACAAGGGAAAAAGGGTTAAGTTTATATATAAAAGCAACCGTCAAAGATTAAGGAGTGTAATGATGGAAAGCCTATAATAAAGGCAACTATCACTTCGTGAATAGTGGAGTTGAAGAAGCCTTGAAAAAAAAGAGAAGCTGCAGAATTGCAGAGCTAATAAGAAGGTGACACGTATGCAGTGCATTAAATAGAAAAGACAACTGAAGCGTCAGTATTGTCATAGCATTGATTATGGCAAAAATTCACTTTTTAATGAAGATCCACTTCCCAAATATTTAATTGATAAATAAATGGAAAGTGGGGGGACTATCTGTATTGGGAAAAAACTGAATTTATATAAGATGACGTGTCATGACACGTGGACCGGTCAAAAAGTCAAAGCGTGGTAATCAGTTAGAAGGCACGAGCAACAACAGATGCGGGAGAAAGATACTTGAAGGCACGAGCTATTATTCAAATGAAATGAGACTCGTACCTGTTCGAGTCATTTAAAGCTCGAAGATCGGAAGGAATAGAAGAAATGAATCTGATAGCGTAAAGGAGTCCAAATTCAGCATTAAATGCCAAATACGTTGAGAGAATTTGTATTTAATAGGAATGATTGAGTAACGTTTCTTTTAGTGTCATTTATTACTCATAATTGCCTCATTAAGACAAAGGCATTACACTTTCTCCTAGAATTAACTATAAAAGGGGAAGGTCTCAACATCTGTAGGACACGAAATATCATTGAGATTATACTGAAATATATACTTATTCATTGCTTTATTGTTGTTCTCAAAGTCTCTCATTTCTTGATTATCAGTAACCCGATTTCTCTCTTAATTTCTAGCTTTAACCAAATATTCAATTTTTTGGTTAAACAACTATTATCATGGCTATTCTTCCCTTTTTATTTTACATGGTAAAGCCATCTCCAACTTGGTTGTCCTCAACTGTGTTGATTGACAAATTTCGGCCATGATGAAGGTTTAAACTGAAAATAAGCGAATATTAACAAAATTGTTACTATCTTTGGATGAATAGCAAATTTGCTTGAGTTCCCGGTAACGGAACCAAACTGTTTAACCCAAAAAATGGTTTTCAAGGTCAAAGCAATAATTTTATATGACGGGCCACAATCAACCGATTCAATCCGAAAGATATAAAATTTTGTTAATACAATGTGATAGAGAAGTGGGAAATAAATTCAATGACAGATAATATAATAAAAATAAAGTAGAGAAGAAAGAATTCTTATTGAATGATCCTTGATAGGATAATGAGCCGAACAGAGCTTGAAGGGCCGAACTTTGGCTAACTTGAGGCTATATGCTATAAATTACAATGTATAGAATTGTAGAGAAGAAAATTAGATCCCCCCATGGTGGGAAAAGTATGTCTATTTATTGGACTAAATCTAAGTAACCATTCTCCTTGAATTATGTCTCCATTATGAGCATTTACTCAATTCATCCATTACTTTTGGAAGACTTGTAACAGTTGTGTAAATGCTGGAATTCCGTAACTGATGAGTTAATTTCCTAACTGATGAGTTAATTTCGTAACTGATGAGTTAATTCCGTAACTGATGAGTCAATCCCGTAACTGATGAGTCAATCCCGTGCCTGTTGAGTCAATCCCGTGCCTGTTGAGTCAATCCCGTGCATGTTGAGTCAATCTAGTGCTTGTTGAGTCAATCTTGTAATTGATTGCCTTGTTCTGACCGTTACAATCATTTATTGCATTTATTAATAATTTATTTGTAACTGATGGTGTAATGATGGTAAATCCCATATAATCCGGGATTAATTGATTCCTTCCTCATTTGTAATTATGAGATATTCTCCCGCACCTGATCTGGGCTATTTCATGATGATCAGTTCCGAGGCTAACAGGCACGGTATGTTCGGTCGCGGGGGTGTTTCACATACCATCTTTACATGTCATTCTTCACTTTTCTTCAAACTTTGCTAACACGTGTCGCCATTTAATAGACCCACATGGCGAGTCTAATTTTCACCGATACAACTGCCTCATCAAGCTATGCGATCGCGTGACACACCACGCGACCGCGATGAGTGAACCTGTAGCCACCTAATTCTTCTACGCGAACGCAACTACTTCACTAGTTTTCGATTCACTGGAAACCAGCCTTCCGCGATCGCAGGCCCCTTCAAGCGATCGCATAGAAAAAATTCTCCCCAGTGCCAAATTACCCTTCGCGATCACGTTACACCAGATTCAGCAGCTCCTCAACGATCCGAAATGCACTGAACATGGTCCGAATTACACCCGAGGCCCGCGGGACCTCAACCAAACATACCAATAAGTCCTAAAACATCATATGAACACGTTCGAAGCGTCAAATCACATCAAGTAACACTAGAATCACGATTCGAGCATCGATTCAAGTCTAAGAAACTTATAAACTTTCAAATTCCAAAACTAATTCGATTCATACCAAAGGAACTCCGATTGACTCCAAATATTGCACACAAGTCATAAATGACATTACAGACCTATTCCAACTTTCATAATTGGGATCCGACCCTGATATCAATAAAGTCAACTCCCAGCAAACTTTCCAAAATCTTCCATTTTCCAACTTCCGCCAATTCACGCCGAAACGACCTACTTACCTCCAAATCGTCATCCAGACACGCTCCATTGGAATCATTAAAACTCCATTCGGGAGTCATATTCACCCAAGTTATACTACGGTCAACTCTAAGAACTTAAATCTCCAACTTAGGGAATATATTTCCCATTTCACTCCGAAACACACCCGAAACCAAAACGAACCACCACGACAAGTCACATATCCACAATATAACATAGAGGAAGCATAATTTAGGGGATCGGTGCTAAAATACTCAAAACGACAGACCAGATCGTTACAGAAATTATTTCAAAGAAGAATAGGAAAAGGAGAATAAATATACGACACAAATAAAATAAATAAAGAAGTAAAGAGTGGTAGAAACAAAAAAGGAAATGAAAAAAGAAAGTTAAATTAATAAATGATAATTTGGAATATAGTAATTTATAATAAGGATATTTTTGTGTTGAAAACTATTTTTCTGCTTATCCTTCTACTCATGAGAAGAAGATAGAATTTGTAACTTCTTCCCAAAAGCATAAATACATCATCTGCTGCTACTCAAAAGCACTTCTGCATCTTGGCCAAACACGATAAATTTTCAAAAAGTTTTTTTTTTGACAAAAAATACTTTTGACCTCCCAAAAATTTAGTCAAACAAACTATTACAAATTTGGCCAAACATCTTATCAGTCTTACCATCTAATTTTATTTAGCATATATATGATTGACAAATGGTTCTCTTCTCACTACTAGAAATCCGAAAAAAAGCAACCACAAAAAGCGATCAAAGTTGGTCGCTTACATGTCAAAAAGCGACCAAAAAGCGTCCAAACTGGCTTGGTCGCTATTTTGCTGGTCCCTTTACCTTAGAGACCAAAGTTGGTCGCTAATTAGCGACCAACTTTGGTCTCTAAGGTAAAAGGACCAAATATTCCGGGCAAACAATATACCGACCAACTTTGGTCACTTTAATATTTTAATAATATAAATTTAGCGACCAAAGTTGGTCTCTATATTTAAATTAGAATTTTTTTTAATAGAATAGCGACCAAAGTTGGTCGCTTTTTAGGAAATCTGGGTTAATTAGCGACCAACCTTGGTCGCTATTTCCCAGAAAATATTTTGTTTAAATAGAAAAGCGACCAAAGTTGGTCGCTTTTTTGGGTATAATTTTGGCAGAAACTGGCTGTTTTGGCAGCTACACTACCTGCCAGCATACCAAATTCCCTATTACAAGCAACAACAACAACAATACCACCACCACCACCAACAACAACACAACAACAACACAATAACAACAACAACAACGACATTAACAACAACACTAAAACCAACAAAGTATAAAGTTCAATAGAACTAACACATTAAGCTAACAAAACTAAGTTAACGCTTATTACAAGCTCATTCGAAAACTGGTTCTATTGTCTAGTTCAAAGTATATAAAGTACTCAAGGAGTGTTCTTTCAGCATCCTCGTCCGAAAGTTGGATTGCCTCGCCCAACTCATTAGGTGGCTGACTGCGTAATAATTCCTCCACGTCAGCTGTGAAGCGACCCTATAAGAAAAATTACATTGAATTAGTATTTCAAAATTTATATAAAAGTAAATCAAAATACTTAATGAAAAGTATAAAACTTACATGTACAGTCGAGGCTCAGCCCTCGACCCACCTTTCTGGATCAGTCTCTTTCTTCTTTTTTACAATACGAGTCTCATTGAATAGCTCATCTTGCTTCATTGGCATCATAAAGTTGTCTGGTGGCTTTGGTGATTATCCTCGTAGTACTATTACTCCGGATGAACTTGGATACAGAGAATAACTTGGATACAGTACCTGACAGGGTGTGTCTTTGATCAATTGTTGTTCTCATTAGCGACAATGACGATGAGAAGGCAATGGTTAAACTCATATCATATCCTAAAGGTTCAACTCATATCCTAAAAAGTTCAATTCATATCCTAAAATTTTCAATTTATAAACTAAAATTCCAATACATAATCTAAAAGCCCAATTCATAACCTAAAAGTCCAATTCATATCCTAAAGGCTCAATTCATATCTTAAAAGTTCAATTCATATCCACAAAAGATCAATTCATATCCTAAAATTTTAATTTATAAACTAAAAATCCAATACATAAACTAAAAGTCCAATTCATATCCTAAAAGTCCAATTCATATCCTAAAAGTCCAATTCATATCCTAAAGGCTCAATTCATATCCTAAAGGTTCAACTCATATCCACAAAAGTTCAATTCATATCCTAAAATTACAATTAATGAACTAAAATTTCAATACATAAACTAAAAGTCCAATTCATATCCTAAAGGCTCAATTCATATCCTAAAAGTTCAATTCATATCCACAAAAGTTCAATTCATATCCTAAAATTTCAATTTATAAACTAAAATTCCAATACATAAACTAAAAATCCAATTCATATCCTAAAGGTTCAATTCATATCCTAAAAGTTCAATTCATACACAAAAATTTCAATCACGACCCATTTTTCTACAATAGGTCATGATGGCGCCCGACACCATTGTCAGGCCAGCCAACGCGGAAAAAACAATTAAGTTCTCATTTTACTTTTACTCAAAATAGATATAACAGATTCTCAAATTAAAGTTAAGACCAGAAGCGATCAATAATGTATCAAAATGGTTATTAAAGTCATAAAATTATACAACCCCACAAAAAAAATGATACCGTCTACTAATGTGTGTGCCAAGACCCGGTGTCACAAGAAATGGGCAACTGGTAGAATGTACAAAATAAATACCTATCCTACTGTCCGAAATAGAATAGACAGCAAAAGTAGGAAAAATACTCCATCAAGCTGCCGAATGCCACAGGAAAGGAGCAGCTCACCGTGGAAGTCTCGGACTATGAATCGGGGGCGCGCACCGAACTGATAGTAAGATGTACCTGCCTCAGACCCTGTGCAATTTAGTACAGAAGCGTAGTATGATTACATATACAATATGTACCCAGTAAGTATCCCGTCTAATCTCGAAGAAGTAAAGACGAGAGGTCGACTTGATACTTACTAGGGTCAAATAATGTGAGGAAAATTTATAACAAGCATGGATAGTACAAGTTATTAGCATTAATAATCATGGATTAACAGTTCTTTTCCCAAGTATTTTCATGGATGTTCACCTAAGTCTCAAGCAGATATTAAATTCAGTTCTCAGAGAAAAATGCTAAGCAAGACATGTGCAAGTAACATCGTGGGACGTACGGCCCGATCCAACGTAAAAGTAAATTGTGCACTGCCGAGGGTCGAACGGCTCAAACCTTTGATGCATCTATTACCCTGCTCGCGAATCACCCATGCAACGCGGTCAAATATAAATAAGCTCATCAACAAGCAAACAATAATGTATATCTGAGGAGTAGTTATTCACAGGAATACTCAATATTCTCTTTTGAAAGAGCAAACAGAATAAGGTTCCTTCACTAGTCTCATTTACCTTAATCAAAGTAGTTTATACGAATCCGAATCTATTATTACGTTACAAGAATATCACGTAGAGCATGCTTATGGGTCCTAGACTACCCGGACATAACATAATAGTCGCCACGCACGGTCTCTCGTCACCTAGTACGTACGTAGTCCCCGCATGTAATGGCAATTAATTCAATTATTATACCTATGGGGACAATTCCCTCTTACAAGGTTAGAAAGGAGACTCACCTCGCTCCAAAGTGCACCTTCAGTGCCAAGAACAAGTCCAAGCCCTCAATTCGGAGCCGAACGATCCCAAACTAGTTAAACGAAGTAAGAACTAGTTAATATAGACTCATAAGATCTAATTCTAGCTATTTAAGCGATTTCCCAACCATTAACACAAGTTTTCTAAAATCCGACCCCGAGCCCACGTGGTCGGATTCCGAAATTTTTCGAAGGAAGTTGTTCTCTACAACCTAAGGATCACTAATATATGATTTCTAATCAATTCCATAACAAATTTCGTGGTTTAATCTAAGTTTTATTAAAACTCTAGGTTTAGCTCTAACCCTTTGATTTTTCCTAAGTTCTAGTGTTTAATCTACCTAAAATACATGTATTAAACTAAGGATGGGTGGAATAAACTTACCTCTTGATGCTAAGTGAAGTCCTTCTCTCAAAAGCTCCCAAATCGCCCAAAGGAAGAGTGAAAATGTCATAAAAATGACTTAGAGCCCGTCTTTAATGAACTTCACTGGTTCAGTGATTTCCGCATCTGCGGTCCGGGGACCACATCTGCGGTCCCGCATCTGCGAGAATGCGACCGCATCTGCGAAAAGGGGAGGGAAGGCTGGGACCGCATCTGCGGTCTATGGGCCGCGTCTGCGCTGCCGCTTCTGCGGCTCTGGAGCCGCACCTGCGAAAATGGCCTGGTCGCCCTGGGCCGCTTCTGCGATGGTAGGGCCGCATCTACGGTCCCGCATCTGCGGTCCAAGAACCGCAGATGCGGTTATGACAGAAGCAGCAGTTCTTTAGCCCTCTCTCAAAATTTCCACTTCACTCGAGCCTCGTCCGATTGACGCTCGGGGCTCCCGGGCCCCGCCCGAACATACCGACAAGTCTGAAATCACGAGGCGGACCTACTCGAACCTTCGCCACACCCGAAACAACGCTAAATCAAATAAATCAAACTTATGAACTTCAAGTTCTTAATTTTCTTCCAACGGGCCAAAACGCCCTAAAACTACTCGGATTGACACCAAATTTTACAGGCAAGTCTTAAATGATATTTCGGACCTGTACCGGGCCTCGGAACAAAAATACGAGCCCGATAGCTAGGAAATCAATAGTTAATTAGTTTCTTTAAATCCTTAAAACTTTAGATTAACAATTTCTAATAAAAATTCATTACTCGGGCTAGGGACCTTGGAATTCGATTTCGGGCATACGCCCAGATCCCATATTTTCCTACGGACCCTCCGGGACAGTCAAATCATGAATCCGGGTCCGTTTGCTCAAAATATTGACCAAAGTCAAACTTAGCCTATTAAGAAATCCTAAGGAATCAAATTAGCATATTTCACACAAAACTCTTCCAAATCCCGAACCAACCGTCCCCGCAAGTCGTAAATTAGCTAAAGCAAGCACGGGAAGTTTTATTTAAGGGAACGGGGTTCAAAAAGGCAAAACGACTAGGCGGGTCGTTACATTCTCCACCTCTTAAATAAACGTTCGTCCTCGAACGGACATAGAAAAGTACCTGGGCTGCTGAATAAATGGGGATATCTGCTTCGCATGTCCTCCTCGGACTCCCAGGTCGCCTCATCGACTGGTTGGCCCCTCCACTGGCCTTTACTCCAGAAATCCTCTTGGACCTCAACTGGCGATCCTGCCTATCAATAATGGCAATTGGCTGCTCCTCATAACCCAAGCTCTCATCCAGCTGAATAGTACTGAAGTCTAACACATGGGAAAAGTCGGCATAATACTTCCGTAGCATCGACACGTGAAAAACCAGATGAACTCCCGACAAGCTGGGGGGTAATGCAAGCTCATAGGCAACCTCCCCAACTCTCCTCAACACCTCAAAGGGGCCAATAAACCTTGGACTCAACTTGCCCTTCTTCCCGAACCTCATAATGCCCTTCATGGGCGAGACTTTCAAGAGAACCTTCTCGCCAACCATAAATGATACATCACGCGCCTTCTGATCCGCGTAACTCTTCTGTCTGGACTGAGCTATGCGAAGCCTCTCCTGAATCAACTTCACCTTATCCAAGGAATCCTGTACCAAGTCTGTACCGTACAACTTGGCCTCACCGGGCTCGAACCATCCGATAGGAGAACGACAACTATGACTATATAGAGCCTCGTATGGAGCCGTCTCAATGCTGGACTGATAGCTGTTGTTATATGCAAACTCCGCCAAGGGCAAGAACTAGTCCCACTGCCCTCCAAAGTCAATCACACATGCTCTTAGCATATCCTCTAAAATATGTATTGTCCGCTCCGACTGCCCGTCGGTCTGAGGATGGAATGCTGTGCTAAGCTCTACCCAGGTCCCCAACTCACTCTAAACGGCTCTCCAGAAATGAGAAGTGAACTGAGGGCCTCTGTCTGATATAACAGAAACAGGCATACTGTGCAATCGGACTATCTCCCGAATATAAATCTTAGCATACCTCTCTGCTGTATAAGTAGTAGCCACTAGAATGAAGTGGGCCGACTTGGTCAACCTATCAACGATGACCCATACTGAATCAAACTTCCGCAAGGTCCGCGGCAACCCAACTACGAAATCCATGGTAATTCACTCCCACTTCCACTCTGGTATAGGCATCTGCTGAAGTAGGCCACCCGGTCTCTGATGTTCATACTTGACCTGCTGGCAATTCAAACACCTAGCCACATACTCCACTATGTCTTTCTTCATCCTCCGCCACCAGTAATGCTGCCTCAAGTCACAATACATCTTCGTAGCCCCCGGGTAGATGGAATACCGCGAACTGTGTGCCTCCTCTAGTATCCTCTCCCTCAGACCATCGACATTAGGAACACATAGACGATCCTGAAGCCGCAAAACACCATCCTCGCCAATAGAAACTTCCTTGGCACCTCCCTAAAGCACCGTCTCTCTGAGAACTGCCAAATGTGGATCATCGAACTGTCGAGCCTTTATCTCCCCCAGTAATGAAGACTGAGCAACCATACACGCAAGAACCCAGCTGGGCTCCGAAATGTCCAACCTCACTAGTCTGTTAGCCAAGGACTGAATGTCCAAAGCTAGTGGTCTCTCTCCGACTGGAATGAATGCCAAGCTGCCATACTCTCAGCCTTTCTGCTTAAGGCATCCGCGAAATATTTGCCTTGCCCGGATGATAAAGGATGGTGATGTCATAATCCTTCAGTAACTCAAGCCGCCTGCGCTGCCTCAAATTAATATCCCTCTACTTGAACAAATGCTGCAAGCTGCGATAATCGGTATAAACCTCATATGAAGCCCCGTACAAGTAGTGCCTCCATATCTTAAGAGGATGAACAATCGCCGCCAACTCCAGATCATGCACAGGATAATTTTTCTCATGAATCTTCAGATGACGGGAGGCATATGCAATAACTCGCCCCTCCTGCATCAATACACAACCCAAGCCAACGCGCGAAACATCACAATACACTGTATACATCCCTAAACCGGAAGGCAACACAAGAACTGGTGTTGTAGTCAAGGCTGTCTTGAGCTTCTGGAAGCTCGCCTCGCAATCATCGGTCTAATGGAAAGGAGCACCCTTCTGGGTCAATCTAGTTAGAGGTGATGTAATAGATGAAAAGCGTTGCACGAACCGCCTGTAATAACCTGCTAGCCCTAGAAAACTCCTGATCTCGGTCAGTGAGGTGGGGCGTGGCCAACTCTAAACTGCCTCAATCTTCTTGGGGTCTACCTTAATACCCTCTCCTGACACAATATGCCCCAAGAATGCCACAGACTCTAGCCAAAACTCTCACTTGGAGAACTTAGCATATAGCTTCTGCTCTCGCAAGGTCTGAAGCACTACTCTCAGATGTTGCTCGTGCTCCCCCAGGCTACGTGAGTATATCAGGATGTCATCAATGAAGACGATGGTGAAGGAATTAATATAAGGCCTGAACACCCTGTTCATCAAATCCATAAATGCTGCTGGGGCATTAGTCAAGCCAAAGGACATCACCAGAAACTCATAATGGCCATATCTAGTCCGGAATGCAGTCTTCGGAACATCCGAGTCCCGAATCTTCAGCTAATGGTACCCCGACCTCAAGTCTATCTTAGAGAACACCCTCGCACCCTGCAGCTGGTCGAATAAATCATCGATACGAGGCAACGGATACTTGTTCTTGATGGTGACTTTGTTCAACTGGCGGTAGTCAATGCATATCCGCATAGTCCCATCCTTCTTCTTCACAAATAACACCGATGCACCCCAAGGCGACACACTGGGTCTAATAAACCCCTTTGCTAACAACTCCTCAAGTTGCTCCTTCAGCTCCTTCAACTCCTTAGGAGCCATGCGGTACGGTGGAATAGATATAGGCTGGGTGCCTGGAACCAAATCGATACAGAAATCAATATCACGATTCGGTGGCATGCCAGGAAGATCAGAAGGAAACACATCGGCAAACTCTCGTACTACGGGAACTAAATCAATTGCTGGAGACTCTGCGGTGGTGTCTCGAACATAAGCTAGATAGGCCAAACACCCCTTCTCGACCATACGCCGAGCCTTCAAGAAAGAAATAACCCTACTGGGGGTATCAACTGTGGAACCCTTCCACTCCAACCTCGACAACCCTAGCATCACTAGTGAAACAGTCTTGGCATGGCAATCTAGGACGGCGTGATATGGAGACAATCAATCCATGCCCAGGATGACCTCAAAATCGATCATATCCAGCAACAGGAGATCTGCTCTAGTCTCAAAATTACAGAATGTAACCACATAGGACCGGTAGACCTGGTCTACAACCACGGAGTCGCCCACAGGAGTGGACACATGAACAGGAGTGCCCAAAGGTGCAGGAGGAATAACCAAGAATCGAGCAAACAGTGTTGATACATAAGAATAGGTGGAACCTAGATCAAATAATACCGAAACATCTCTACCGCAGACGGATATAATACTTGTGATGACAGCATCTAAGGCCAATGCATCTGGCCTGGATAGAAGAGCGTAGCATCTGGCTGGAGCGCCGGCTGGCTGGCCTCCGCCTGACTGAGCAGTAGCTGGCTGACCTCTCCCTTTCTGACCTCCACCTCTAGGTCGTCCCCGACTAGCCTGCCATCCACCTCTCGGTGGCTGGGCAGCTGGTGCTGAAATCATGGGCTGCTGACCCTGCTGTACTGCCTTGCCCCGAAGCCTGGTGCAGGTCCTCTTCAGATGACCCGGATCTCCACACTCGTAGCACACTTTCGGTACCATAGCCTGATGTCCTGGAGTCTGAGCCTGCTGATCCGAATGCCCACTGGAAGAACCCTAGATGGCCGGTGGGCGATACGAACCCTCTGGCACAGCGCCGAAGTGAGCACTAGAAGAATCCTAATAACCAGAATACCCGCCGGAGGAACCCTGGATAGCTGGTGGGCGGTAAGAACTCTCCAGCTTCGCACTGAAATAAGGTCTCGCTGGAGCACCTCGGGGAGGGGGTGGTGGTGCAGAATATAAGGGTCTGTTGGGCTGGCCCCTCCCGGAGTGACCCCTACCCCTAGCTGGGGCACCTCTGAACTCTCCTGAAAATCGGGCCCTCTTGTCCTGCTGAATCTGCTCTCTACCCCTCAGGCGATACCCCTCAATCCTGCGAGCAATCTCTACTACTAGCTGATACTCAGTACCCATCTCTACCTCTCGGGCCATGCTAGCTCGAATACCGGGGTGCAACCTCGCAACAAATCTCCACACTCTCTCTACATTGGTAGGGTGTATCATGAGTGCATGGCGGGACAACTCAGAGAACCTCGCCTCATAATCGGTCACAGACATCTGGCCCTGCTCAAGATGCTCAAACTGGTGCCGTAGCTCTTCCTCTCAGAGGATGGAATATACCTATCCAAGAACAACTAGGTGAACTGACCACAGGTGAGGGGAGGAGAACCTGCTGGCCTGCCAAGAACATAGGACTGCCACCACCTACGGGCCCTGCCCTCCAGCTGGAAAGTAGTGAATTCAACTCCATGTGAATCCAGTATCCTCATGTTGTGCAGTCTGTCCCTGCACCTATCGATGAAGTCCTGGGCATCCTCATGTCGCTCACCCCCGAAGGTAGGAGGGTGAAGCCTAGTCCATCTATCCAATAACTTCTGCGGATCGCCGTCCGCAGCTGGCCTGGGCTGGGGCGCCACTGCAGCAATTGGCTGGGCCACATCTGCTGGTAGTGCACCCGGAGTCTGATACACTGCAGCTGCATGTCCAGGAGCCTGAGCAGTAGGGGTCTGGGCTCCCCCTCCTGCCTGTGAGGTAGCTGGATCTGCTGGAAATAAACCAGCCTGAGTCATGGAATCCATGAACAGAAGCATACGACCCATAACCTCCTGAAATCCCGATGCTGTCATGAAGTCTACCGGGGTGGGCTCAGCTGCGGGCACCTCTCCCTGCTCCTTAATAATAGGATCTCCCGCGGGGTCTGCTGGCGGTATGACTGGAATAACTCTTGGACGCCCTCGTCCCCTACCACGGGCTGGTGCCCTCCTCCGGCCTCTGCCTCAGCCTCGAGTAACAGGGGGAGCAGCTCCGTCCGAGTCTGGAACATCAGTCGTGCGTGTCCTCACCATCTGTGAGAGAATAGAGAAGGAAACTTAGTATACCGACCACTGCACAAGATGAGATGAATAAAGGATAATTTCTGCTAAAACCTTATAGCCTCTCAAAGATAAATGCAGACGTCTCAGTACCGATCCGTAAGACTCTATTAGGTTTGCCCATGACTTGTGAGACCTACGTGAACCTAGTGCTCTGATACCATGTTGTCACGACCCATTTTTCTACAATAGGTCATGATGGCGCCCGACACCATTGTCAGGACAGCCAACGCAGAAAATAAAATTAAGTTCTTATTTTACTTTTACTCAAAATAGATATAACAGATTCTCAAATTAAAGTTAATACCAGAAGCGATCAATAATGTATCAAAATGGTTATTAAAGTCATAAAATTATACAACCGCACAAAAAAAATAATACCGTCTACTAATGTGTGTGCCAAGACCCGGTGTGACAAGAAACGGGCAACTAGTAGAATGTACAAAATAAATAACTATCCTACTGTCCGAAATAGAATAGACAACAAAAGTAGGAAAAAGACTCCATCAAGCTGTCGAACGCCACAGGAAAGGAGCAGCTCACCGTGGAAGTCTCGGACTATGAATCAGGGGCGCGCATCGAACTGATAGTCAGATGTACCTGCCTCAGACCCTGTATAAGTACAGAAGCGTAGTATGAGTACATAAACAATATGTACCCAGTAAGTATCCCGTCTAATCTCGAAGAAGTAGAGACGAGAGGTCGACTTGACACTTACTAGGGTCAAATAATGTGAGGAAAATTTATAACAAGCATGGATAGTACAAGTTTTTAGCATTAATAATCATGGATTAATAGTTCTTTTCCCAAGTATTTTCATGGATGTTCACCTAAGTCTCAAGAAGATATTAAATTCAGTTCTCAGAGAGAAATGTTAAGCAAGACATGCGCAAGTAACACCGTGGACGTACGACCCGATCCGACGTAAAAGTAAATTGTGCACTGCCGAGGGTCGAACGGCTCGAACCATAGATGCGTCTATTACCCCGCTCGCGAATCACCCATGCGAAGCGGTCAAATATAAATAAGCTCATCAACAAGCAAACAATAATGTATATCTGAGGAGTAGTTATTCACAGGAATACTCAATATTCTCTTTTGAAAGACCAAACAGGATAAGGTTCCTTCACTAGTCTCATTTACCTTAATCAAAGTAGTTTATACGAACCGAATCTATTGTTAAGTTACAAAAATATCACGTAGAGCATGCTTATGGGTCCTAGACTACCCGGACATAACATAATAGTCGCCACGCACGGACTCTCATCACCTAGTATGTACGTAGCTCCCGTATGTAATGACAATTAATTCAATTATTATACCTATGGGTACAATTCCCTCTTACAAGGTTAGAAAGGAGACTCACCTCGCTCCAAAGTGCACCTTCAGTGCCAAGAACAAGTCCAAGCCCTCAATTCGGAGCCGAACGATCCCAAACTAGTTAAACGAAGTAAGAACTAGTTAATATAGACTCATAAGATCTAATTCTAGCTATTTAAGCGATTTCCCAACCATTAACACAAGTTTTCTAAAATCCGACCCCAGGCCCACGTGCCCGGATTCCGAAATTTTCGAAGGAAGTTGTTCTCTACAACCTAAGGATCACTAATATATGATTTCTAATCAATTTCATAACAAATTTCGTGGTTTAATCTAAGTTTTATTAAAACCCTAGGTTTAGCTCTAACCCTTTGATTTTTCCTAAGTTCTAGTGTTTAATCTACCTAAAATACAAGTATTAAACTAAGGATGGGTGGAATAAACTTACCTCTTGATGCTAAGTGAAGTCCTTCTCTCAAAAGCTCCCAAATCACCCATGTCACGACCAAATTCCCAAACCCGATCGTGATGGCGCCTCTCGTGAAGACAAGGCCAGCCAACAGAACATCAATACCTCTTTAATATTTACTTAGCATGAATAAGTCTACAACATTAATAAAACTATCATATGTGCGGAAGAAAAGTGATAAAAATAGGGAACCGTCCCGACACAGCCCGACCGGGGTGTCACAAGCCACGAGCATCTAGAAGGATTTTTTATTAATACAACTACAAGGCCTGTAATACATGGAGTAAGATTTAGAATCAAAAAGAAGAAATCCGGTGCAGCGAACGCTGGCGGTCACCTTGCTCAGCTACGATAGCAAAATCCTCAACCAGCTCAAACCCGCTACCGGGTAAACAAATACCTGCATCTGCATGCGAGGTGCAGGGAGTAAAGTGAGTACTCCAACTCAGTGAGTAATAAAGGTAAATAATAACTGAGCAGCAAGAAACCACGTAAAGCAAGCCATCATGCTCTATAGAACAATGTAACCCTTTGAGAAAAACAGTGAAACCGTGAAAATCTTTAGAAATATCTGGACTCAATTTAAAACCTCTTTTGAAAATATCTCTTTCCAACAGTTAAGCAAATGAATGCGAAACAGATAGTGCAAGCCAGCACAAAAGAAAGCCCCTCGGGCACAGCACTAGATTAACAAATAACACCAGGGTATCAGGTAAGCAGTGCAAGAAGTAGCATAGAAGCCATTGAAATGCGAGTGCTGGAATGTCATGACAAATAATACAAATAGGAACAAATGCATGAGTGCAATGCAATGTATATGACGGTACACACCGGTACCCACTGCAGCGTGCAGCCCGAGCCATCTATATATTTAACGTCGACGGCGCTCACTCGAGGTGCGTACAGACTCTGGAGGGGCTCCTACAGCCCAAGCGCAAATAATCAAGCCATCTCGTGGCACCAACCAGGCCCTCGGCCTCAATATCAATACAATACCGCTGCGGCGCGCAGCCCGAGCCATCCATATATCCAGAAATCACTATAACACTGCTGCGGCGTGCAGCCCGATCCATGCTCAGTCCAGAAATGCACATAAGCCACTTGGGCAATATCAAAATAAAGGTTCTCAGCTCAAAACGTCAATAAAATCTTGTTTAAATTTTCAAATCGTAGAAAAATGGCTGAGTTTGCAAAACAGTATTAAAACCCTGGACCAAGATCAAGTAATATGCAAAGTAATGCGAAAACAGTGATATCAATTCCTGAAGGATTCACATAGTTGGCACGAAGCCCAAACATGGCAATCAGCCCAAATTATGATGATAATAAGTAGTTTCAGTCAAATACGTAGTAATTTCATCAATCGGGACGGACCAAGTCATAATCCCCAACGGTGCTCTACCCCACGCTCGCTATCCGGCGTGCAAGTCACCTCAATACAGCACTATGATGTGCAAATCCGGGGTTTCAAACCCTCAGACTATCATTTACAATCATTACTCACCTCGAACCGGTGAAATCTCTAGCTCGCGTCGCCTTTGCCCCTCAAATCGGCCTCCACGCGCGTCGAATCTATCCAAAATCAGAGCGAATACATCACAATATGCTAAGGGAACAATACCTAATCGAAAACAATCGAAAAATAGCAAAAATCTCGAAACTAGCAAAACCCGAGCCCCGGCCCCACTTCTCGAAAAAATCAGAAAATTCACATCAATGGATTCCCCATCTCGCCCCGAGTCTATACATATCAAATTTACCAAAATCGGAGTCCATTTGACCCTTCAAATTCCATTTTTAAATTACCAATTCTCAAGCCCTAGCTTTACCCCCTTTTGATGAATTTCAACCAATTTCCATGTTAAATCTATCATAATCTCACGTATTTAGGCCAAGGAACTTACCTCCAATCAATCCTCCTTGAATCCCTCTTCAATTTGTCCCAATGAGCTCTCAAAATACTCAACAATGGTGGAAAAATGGTTAGACTCGCGGATGAAATATTCAATAAAAACCCTTCTGTCCAGGTCACTTTACTCTATGCGAACGCGGTCAACGCCCCGCGTCCGCAATGACCAAAAACCCATTGACCAAAATTACCCCTTCGCGAACGCGGTGACCAACCCGCGAACGCGAACCTTCAGGAACCTCAACTACGCGAACGCGTCCCCAAGGCCGCGAACGCGATGAACTAATACTTAGGGGCCCAACTTCCTTCTACGCGATCGCGAAAGCACCATCGCGATCGCGATGCTTCCACTCCCAGAACTACGCGAACGCGACCATGAAACTGCGAACGCGAAGACCAAATCTCAGGCCACCCAAATTCACTCTACGCGAACACGGGTGACCCCCCGCGATCGCGAAGCTTTAATACCTGCAACAGCTGCTGCATTTTTCTGCTGCTTCACCAAGTCTCAAACTCCCCGATAGACCATCCGAAACTCACCCGAGGCCCTCGGGACCTCAACCAAAAGTGCTAACCCATCCTAAAACATCATTCAAACTTGTTCCAATCATCAAAACACATCAAACAACGCTAAAACCATTAAATCACATCGGCTTCAAGCCTAAGTTTCTTCAAAACTTCCGAAATACGCATTTGATCAAAAACCCGACCAGAACACCTCCGAATGACCTGAAATTTTGCACATACATCCAAAATCACCTAACAAAGTTACTGTAACTCTCGGAATCCCATTCCGACCCTCGGATCAAAATCTCTCCCACAACCGGAATTCGCCAAAATACTAACCTCGCCAATTCAAGCCTAATTCTACACCAGACCTCCAAAATCAATTCCGATCGCACTCCTACGTCACAAATTATCCCCCGAAGCTAACCAAATCACCGGAAACCACATCCGAGCCCTCTAACTCGTAAGTCAACATCCGGTTGACTTTTCCAAAACAAGCCTTCCTTAAAGAGACTAAGTGCCTCATTTCTACCAAAACCAATCCGAATCAACTATAACACACCAAATACTGATAATGAAACATGAAGAAGCATAAAATGGGGAAAACGGAGCGGTAACTCATGTGACGACGGGTCGGGTCGTCACATCCTCCCCAACTTAAACAAACGCTCGTCCTCGAGCGTACCCAGAGTTGTTCTAGAAGCCAACCAATAGCTGAATGACCTTACCAAGCATACACCTGGGGTGATCCCACGTCACCCTATCTCGCATAGGTCCGATAATACAACATAGCTGAAATCTCACAATCCATCTAGACCATAAACCGTAGAACCACATTGCACTTTCCGAAATCATACACAAGATCAGAACCTCACGTCTATATTCAGAATAAACCCGAACCAGCTGTAATAACCCATACCTGCAACCTCAGGTGAGACCATCCGATATACCACATAATCCAAACACTCGAAACGATAACCTCTATTCACAGCAGTTGCCCACAATAACCAAATACCGATAGAAAACCTCTTATTAGCTAAAGTCTTATTCCAACACTTTCATATACTGCCAACGATAAATAAAACACGCGATAACCCCTAACCATTTCTCAGATCAACCATTCATGAAGCCACTTCCCTTTTGACTAATACCACAACAGATTTTCGGTCCGAACCTCGATATTATCCTTCTAACAAGCTGAGATCAAATCTGTTCGTATTCATTAGTGACCCCAACGACCACCTCGAATCCAACACTCCACTCTGGTGATATGACACCTCAATACAGGCCTAAGCCACAACTTGCATAATACACGCACCAATAAGAAACGGTCTGAACCTACTCAAATCATGAAAAAAATGACTCAAACGAAAGAGCTGTACCTCAAGCTCATTAGTACCATCACAACACAAGGCTGAGACCCCCTCTCACATCATAGGAATAGAACACCTGAATCTACCCCGAAAGGTTATATCTCCACCCTGCCTCGCTACAATGCGCGCTCCTATCCCAAACACTGTCACACATGAAACACCTCAAGTCACTATGCTCAGAATCGGCAACCACGCACAATTTGATGTCTGAAACCAAAGCAATTCATTACACCCACGGTGAAACAAATAACATACGCCATGCAACCCGATAGGTCATAATCAATACTCCATTTACCGAGCAACACCCAATTACTCTTCCTGCTCGACTTTCTCTATGAATCCCCAATAGAACCGCACCACATGTGCCCATATCCAACAAATCATAACGTCTCACAGCACAGAAAAGCAACTCATAGATCTCCCCAGATCACTAACAAGTTCAATAACGATCGAATCAACCTATCCCTTAACAATACAACTCGGGACCAACCAAACTAACTCAAGCTAAATACGTAGCCACATCGGTCTGCCAACGAACTCAATACCAAGAAGGCATGAAGCTTCTCCTTCCACTACCACAATTCCTGCCGGAGCCGTACGATACGGTGCCCGGCACCAAATCAATACCGAAATCCACAACCTCGCCCGGCGACATGCCCGGCCAAAGAAACGCATCCGAAAAGTCTCTCAACACCGCAACTGAATCAATGGTAGAAACCTCTGCACTGACATCCATCACGAAGGCCCACTTAAGAAAAACAGTCCTTCCTAGCCTTCCGCTGGTCTTTGGAAAACAAACCACTCTGCTAGAACATAATCTGATGCACCTCGCCACGCAACCTGTGGCATTTTCCGGCATAGCCCATTGCACAATAGTCTAGAACAACCCAACACTGAGACAGCCAGTCTACACCCCAATATCATATCCAAAGCCTAATATACCAAGCAACGAAAGATCCACTCGAGCCTCCAAATCCCAATAGCCGCTAACGGTACCAATACACACGATCCACAACCACTACATAGTCTGTACATGAGAACTCCCAGTCTCCAACTTCATATAGCACACGAATCACTGTACCTGATCCCAAATTCCGCCGTATGAATACATATTACACCTCGAGTACCCAATCATTCCACGAAAGATATTCTAAAATTCCCCTGTGCCATCAAACGAACTCAGATATCAGCAGTCGATCTAGCAAGAAAGTGCCGCAATACTACCGAAGTATCATCAGTCTAATCACATTACCCTTCTTCCGAGACATATACTCTCGTCAAATCACTTCCATTTAGCAGTACCATTTCCTTGATTACCTGAGGCGGCCCGTTGCCTAAGAATTTTATGAACTTCTTTTCAGAACTGAACTGTAACTCATCTAGCCAAGACCTTCCGTCAATCCCATCTAGAAGAAGAATCATTACACATTCCATGCTTCGCATGCCCATAGAAAATATATTCATCTCCAAACCACGGTAAAACCCAACAAGGACTCTTTCCCCTAATTCCATGTGCACAAGCTAAACTGCCAGGACTGAATCCTTCTACCCAAACCAAGCTAAGCAAGCTGCCAAAACTCAAGAGCATTGCTGCAAAATGCCTATAAGGCTCATTACCTCGAACACATACGAAGAATTAATCGTACCCTTACCATACTGACTCAGTCTACTATCAACCTATTCCATTTATCAAATTTCCCCTCTGATTCATCATGAGCTTGATATTCTTCCTTGCTGTAGCACCACAATACCTCAACCCAGATTTACCACACGAGACCCAAGCATAAGACCACGCTGTCTAAGACCCATAAGCCACTGAATACTCTCTCAAATGTTCCCAGAAATACCACATTCCGGAATACTTTACTCTGAAGAACTTCCTGCGAATCTAAATTCGTTACCTTCACTTTCCAGATGCTGATACATAGAATCCCATAATTAACATAAAAATACCACAAGTCTTGACCTTTTCCAATGACAACACAGTCTCTAACCACATACACAACCTTAAGACACCTGATTGTTACATGTAGAATCTTGAACACAATAAAACCATTCTCGAGAGTCATTTACTTCTTATTCAAACTGCAATTCACCTGATCAAACGAACATAACCACCGGTGCCTCATTAGCACTCTAACACTGCAGGATATGACCCTATCCCAAACAAATATCTTCCTGCTCCATGCACCGAGCACTCTTTACCAACAACAGCTTAAGACATCCTATTACTTTCACACCTCTACGAAGCACCATATAACCTTTGTCAAAATTTTGCTTCACTCGTGCCATCCTCGGCTCAATTTCTGCAACCAGAACTGATCCGCCAGCATACCTCGAAACGGAACCAACATAGCACATAACCGTGCAATCAGCTAATCCGCAGCAGCCTCGCCAACTTGGCTCGAAGCCATATATCAGGACACACTCAATAACCCATAATACTTTTACTCTAATGATGCCATAATATCATAGTGAGATTAAACTCAAATCATCCACTAGTTTGTGAAAACACAGATCATTTAGTACTGTAATCCTCTACAAACCTCGCATTCATTCCCACATCAGTTGAGTCTACTCTCTTAAGCTACCCGAATTCTCAAATTTCAACACGTACCCTTCAATTACACTTGAGATCTTCCAACATACGCATAAGGATCATACCACTTAAGAACACTCCGCAGGAGATAACCCACCTGCTCCGCCTCAATTTAGTACTTCAGCATACCTTCCACTATCATATACGTTACACAGTCATTAGTCTTCCTGAGTATGAACTCATACCGCCACATGTATTGCACTTTACTCCCCAACTAAGAGACACGAAACGATTCTTCACGCGCCCATAATTCGGGCTACACATCAATCACAATAGGAATCGAACACTTAACCATTCATCTATTATCCAGCAGCCTTCTTCGTCACTACCAAGTTACATAGATACATCTTGCAGTGCTAACATACTCATCACATGGCTATCCAGCCGTCACTTCCACTAATAGGGACAATACAGAACATATAAGTTCAAGACACTTACTCACACGATCAGCACTTCAGTGCTCAAGCCATAGGCAAAGATCCGGCTTCAAGTCCTCCAAACTGGCCCAACATAAACTCACGGAGATTACATCTCGCCCTTGATCGGGGAATCACAAGCCATCAAGGCACATCTGATACTTAGCGCTCATACGCGCATGCGAACGCGTGGAAGGAATTTCAAGAGTTTCTTTTCAAGCTGAATCAAGGACGCACGATAAGAATTCAAGAATGTAAAGTTTTCCTAAAGGTTCTGCAGCCTCTCGAGGATAAATGCAGACGTCTCCGTACCGATCCGCGAGACTCTACTAAACCTTCTCATGACTCGTGAGACATAGTAACCTAGGCTCTGATACCAACTTGTCACGACCCAATTCCCAAACCCGGTCGTGATGGCGCCTCTCGTGAAGACAAGGCCAGCCAACAGAACATCAATACCTCTTTAATACTTACTTAGCATGAATAAGTCTAAAACATTAATGAAACTATCATATGTGCGGAAGAAAAGTGATAAAAATAGGGAACCGTCCCGACACAGCCCGACCGGGGTGTCACAAGCCACGAGCATCTAGAAGGATTTTTTTTAATACAACTACGAGGCCTGTAATACATGGATTAAGATTTAGAATCAAAAAGAAGAAATTTGGTGCCGCGAACGCTGGCGGTCACCTTGCTCAGCTACGATAGCAAAATCCTCAACCAGCTCAAACCCGCTACCGGGTAAACAAATACCTGCATCTGCACGCGAGGTGCAGGGAGTAAAGTGAGTACTCCAACTCAGTGAGTAACAAAGGTAAATAATAACTGAGCAGCTAGAAACCACGTAAAGCAAGCCATCATGCTATATAGAACAGTGTAAGCCTTTGAGAAAAACAGTGAAATCGTGAAAATCTTTAGAAATATCTGGACTCAGTTTAAAACCTCTTTTGAAAATATCTCTTTCCAACAGTTAAGCAAATGAATGCGAAACAGATAGTGTAAGCCAGCACAAAAGTCAGCCCCTCGGGCACAGCACTCCATTAACAAATAACACCAGGGTATCAGGTAAGATGTGCAAGAAGTAGCATAGAAGCCAATGAAATGCGAGTGCTGGAATGTTATGACAAATAATACAAATAGGAACAAATGGATGAGTGCAATACAATGCATATGACGGTACACACCGGTACCCACTGCGGCGTGCAGCCCGAGCTATCCATATATTTAACGTCGACGGCGCTCACTGGGGGTGTGTACAGACTCCGGAGAGGCTCCTACAACCCAAGCGCAAATAATCAAGCCATCTCGTGGCACCAACAAGGCCCTCGGCCTCAATATCAATACAATACCGCTGCGGCGCGCAGCCCGAGCCATCCATATATCCAGAAATCACTATAACACTGCTGCGGCGCGCAGCCCGATCCATGCTCAGTCCAGAAATGCACATAAGCCACTTGGACAATATCAAAATAACGGTTCTCAGCTCAAAAAGTCAATATAATATTGTTTAAAGTTTCAAATCTTAGATAAATGGCTGAGTTTGCAAAACAGTATTAAAACCCTGGACCGAGATCAAATAATATGCAAAGTAATGCGAAAATAGTGATATCAATCCCTGAAGGATTCACATAGTTGGCACGAAGCCCAAACATGGCAATCAGCCCAAATTATGATGATAACAAGTAGTTTCATTCAAATACGTAGTAATTTCATCAATCGGGACGGACCAAGTCACAATCCCCAACGGTGCTCTACCTCACGCTCGCTATCCGGCGTGCAACTCACCTCAATACAGCACTATGATATGCAAATCCGGGGTTTCAAACCCTCAGACTATCATTTACAATCATTACTCACCTCGAACCGGTGAAATCTCTAGCTCGCGTCGCCTTTGCCCCTCAAATCGGCCTCCACGCGCGTCAAATCTATCCAAAATCAGAGCGAATACATCACAATATGCTAAGGGAACAATACCCAATCGAAAACAATCGAAAAATAGCAAAAATCTCGAAACTAGCAAAACCCGAGCCCCAGACCCACTTCTCAAAAAATCAGAAAATTCACATCAATGGATTCCTCATCTCGCCACGAGTCTATACATATCAAATTTACCAAAATCCGAGCTTAAATGCTCCCTCAAATCCCAAATTTAAATCTCAAAATCCCAAGCCCAAGTTCATCAATTTTAGGCTTAATTCCATGAATTTCTAGGTTAATTTCACATAATAATCACGTTTTTAACTCATAAAACTTACCTCCAGTCAATCTCAGTCGAAACCCTCTTCAATTGCTCCCAAAAAGCTCTCAAGATGTTCAACAATGGAGGAAAAATACCCTTAGCTCGCGGATGAAATGTTATCTTAAAACCTTCTCTGTCCAGCACTTTTCGCTTATGCGGTCCCGTCCCCGCTTATGCGGGACCGCTTCTGCGACATTTATACCGCTTCTGCG
>NW_017674545.1:0-51804 GCF_001879085.1 Nicotiana attenuata
CTGAATCCATGGTAAAAAAACTTCTGCACTACATTCATCACGAAGGCCCAAATTAAGAAAAACAGTCCTTCCCAGCCATCCGCTGGGTCTTTGGAATATAACCCACTCTACTAGAACATAATCCAACACACCTCGCCACTCATCCCGAGGCATTTTCGGCATAGCCCATAGCGTAATAGTCCAGAATAATCCCGACACTGAGACAACCAGTCTAAACCCCAACATCACATCCGAATCTAACATACCACATCATAGCCTGAATATGAGAACTTCCGTCTCCACATACACCCAGCACATGAATCATCATATCCCATCCCAATTTCGTCGTCCGAACACATGCCACACCTTTAATACCCAATTATCCCATGATAGATAGCCTAAAATTTCCCTGTGCCACCAAGCAACCCGAATATCACCAGTTGGCCCAACAAAAAAGTGCCGCAATACTACCGAAGTATCATCAGTTTAATCACATTACCCTTTTTCTGAAACACATACTCCCGTCAAATCACTTCCAATTAGCAGTACCATTTCCTTGATTATCTGAGGCTACCCGTTGCCTAAGAGTTTTATGAACTTCCTTTCAGAACTGAACTGTAACTCATCTAGCCAAGAACTTCCATTGATCCCATTTAGAAGAAAAATCATTACACATCCCATGCCTATGACATTCGTAGAAAATGTACCTCTCCAACCACGGCAGAAATCAACAAGAACTCTCCCAATTCCGTTTGCACCAATTAAACTGCCAAGACTGAATCCCTCTAACTAGACCAAGCTAAGCAAGCCATCAAAACCTAAGAGCAGTGCTGCAGAATACCTGTAAGAACTCATTACCTCGAACACATACAAAGAATTAATCATATCCTTTCCATATCGATTCGGTCTACTATCAAGCTACTTCATCTATCTAAATTTCCTTCTGATTCATTTTCAACTTGATATCCCCTCTTGCTGTAGCACTACAATTCCTCAACCCAGGCTCACCACACGAGACCCAAGCATAAGACCACACCGTCTAAGACCCACAAGCCGCTGAATACTCTCTCAAATATTCCCAGAAACACCACATTCCGGAATGCTTTACACTGAAGAACTTTCTGCGAATCTAGGTCTGTTACCTTTATCTTCCTGATACTAATACATAGAATCCAATAATTAACATAGAAATACCACAAGTCTTGAACTCTTCCATTGAAAACTCGGCTTCTAACCACACATACGACTTTGAGATACCCAATTGCTACATGAAGCATCTTGAACACATTAGAATCATTTTCGAGAGTCATTTACTCTATTCATACTGCACTTAACCCGATCAACAAAATCGAACAACCAGCGACTCATTGGCACTTCTAACACTGCAGCACATAACCTATCCTTAGTCACAAAATTTCCTTTTACTCGAGCCATACTCGGGCTCAATCTCCGCAACCAAAACTGATTCCCACACGCCTCAAATCGGAACCAACATAGCACATAACCGAGCAATCAGCTAATCAATAGCAATCTCCCCCACTTGGCTCGAAGCCATAGATCAGAATACCTTCAACAACTCATAACACTTATACTCTATTGATGCCACAATACCATAGTGAGATTAGACTCAAATCCTTCGTAAGCTTGTGAAAACACAGATCATCTAGTACTGTAAATTTTCTGCAAATCTTGCATTCATCCCCGTAACAGCTATGCCCACTCTCTTAGGCGACCCGAAATTTTAAATTTCAACATGTACCTTTCACTTGCACACGAGATCTCCTAACATACACATAAGGATCACACCACTTTAAAACACTCCGCAGGAGATAACCCACCTGCTTCGCCTCAATATAACATTTCTGTATACCTTCCACCGTCATACACATTACACAGTTACTTAGTCTTCCTGAGTCTGAACTCATACCGCAACGTGAAATTTACTTCACTCCTTTCTAGGAGACATGAAAAGATTCTTCATGCGCCCATCACTCGGGGCTACACGTCCAGTCATAATGGAAATCAAACACTTAATAGTTCATCTATCATCCAGCAAACCTTCCTCGTCACTTCCAAGTTACATAGATACATCTTGCAATACTAACATACTCATCACATGGCTATCCAGCCGTCACTTCCACTAATAGGGACAATACCGAACATATAAATTCAAAACACTTACTCACACAATCAGCACCTCGGTGCTCAAGCCATAGGCAAAGATCCGGCCTCAAGTCCTCCAGACTGGCCCAACATATACTCACGGAGATTACATCTCGCCCCTCGATCAGGGAATCACAAGCCATCAAGGCACATTAGATACTGAGCGCTCATGCGCGCATACGAACGCGTGGAAGGAATTTCAAGAGATTCTTTTCAAGCTGAATCAAGGACGCACGATAAGAATTCAAGAATGTGAAGTTTTTCTAAAGGTTCTGCAGCCTCTCGAGGATAAATACAGACGTTTCCGTACCGATCCGCGAGACTCTACTAAACCTGCTCATGACTCGTGAGACCTAGTAACCTAGGCTCTGATACCAACTTGTCATGACCCAAACGCTGCACTGGTCGTGATAGCGCCTCTCGTGAATACGAGGCCAGCCAACTAACCCAACTCGTCTTTTCAAAAATAATTTAAACATGAACAAATAGCTAAAATATGACTTAATAATATTAATTAGAGGAATTACAACCCCACACAGCCCTAATCGTGGTGTCACAAGTCACGAGCATCTATTGGAATTTAAGTACAACCACAAGGTCTAAAAATACACTAGTCAAGAATAATGAACAAAGGAAGAAGAACGATGCTGCGAACTCTGGCAGTCACCTCGTTAAACTCCTATATCTCTGACTCTGATCAGCCCAACCCACTATCGGGTGAATAAATACCTGTATCTGCACACGAGGTGCAGGGAGTAAAGTGAGTACTCCAACTCAGTGAGTAATAAAGGAAAATAACAACTGAGCAGTAAGAAATCACGTATGTCATATCATCATGCTATATAGAAGTAGTGTAAAACCTTTTGAGAAAAACAGTGAAGCTGTGAAATCCTTGGAAATATCTTAGCTCAGTTTAAAACCTCTTTTGGAAATGACTTTTTCAGGAGTATGCAAACGAATGAAATTCAAATAATGCAGATAAGCACAGAAGTACGCCCCTCGGGCACCACACTCAATTAACAGATAATGTCAGGCAATTCGGTAGATATCTCATGAAGTAGCACAACAACAGGTAAGGCAAGCAAATAAAATAAAGTAAACACACAGAACAGTACTAGTACCGCTGCGGCGTCCAGTCCGATCCACATGCCGTTGCGGCGTGCAGCCCGATCCGTTTATCGTCGACGGCGCTCACTAGGGGTGTGCAGACTCCGGGAGGGGCCCCTTACGGCCCAAGCGCAATATCAAGCCATCTCGTGGCATCAATCTAGGCCCTCGGCCTAATATCAATATCAGTATAACACTGCTGCGGCGTGCAGCCCGATCCAAATGTATCCTCACAATACAGGCCCTCGGCCTTACCCAATCAAAGATCAACAAGCCACTCGGGCAACAGTAAGACATGATGCTCAGCCTAAAATATTTTTGAGAATATCATTTCAAGCATTTAAGGCATAATAAACTTGGCTGAGTTTTAAAACAGTGGAAAATACGTGACTGAGCTCAAGTATATAATTAAAACAGTGAGGAACTTTCAACAACAATCCCCGAAGGGTTCAAATAGCCGGCACGAAGCCCAAATATGGCAATCAGCCCAAATTGTGATGATAACAAGTAATTTCAGACAAATACGCAGTAAAATTCATCAATAGGGACGGACCAAGTTGCAATCCCCAATGGTGCTCTACCCCACGCTCGCTATCCGGCGTGCAAGTCACCTCAATATAGCACTATGATGTGCAAATTCGGGATTTCAAACCCTCAGAATATCATTTACAATCATTACTCACCTCGAACAGGCAAAATCTCTAGCTCGCGACGCCTTTGCCCCTCAAATCGGCCTCCACGCGCGTCGAATCTATCCAAAGACAAAGCGAATACATCACAATATGCTAAGGGAACAAAGCCCAAGCGAAAACAAACAATAACGGGCACAAATCCCTAAATTACCAAAACCCGAGCCCTGAGCCCACTTCTCGAAACTCAGAAATTTTCACATCAATACGTTCCTTATCTCCTCACGAGTTCATACATACCAAAATATCTCAAATCCGACATCAAATGGTCCTTCAAATTCCCGAATCAAATTTCAAAATCTCAAGCCCTAGTTCTTCAATTTTAGGCTTAGTTTCCATGAATTTCTAGGTGGATTTCACAATAAAAACGAGTTTTAAGTTCAAAAATCTTACCTCCAGGTGTTATCTCTTGAATCCATCTTCAATGTCCTTCAAGAAGCTCCAAAATCGCCCAAAAATGGTAAAAGTTAGCTCCAAAATCGCGGACAAGAGCTATTAAAACATTCTGCCTAGGCTTTAAAAGCCTTCTTCGCAAACGCGTAGCACAAAATTGTGCTTACCATCTTTTACCTTACGCGAACGCGTCATGCCAGTCGCGAACGCACTGCTTCCACAGCCTTGACCTTCGCGAACGCGCCACTTCCATCGCGAACGNGAAACGATAACTTTTATTCACAGCAGCTGCACATAACAATCGAATATCGATAGGAAACCTCTTATCAACTAAAGTTCCATTCCAACACTTTTACATATGCTGCAACTGATAACTAAAACACGCAGTAAGCCATCACCATTTCTCAGATCAGTCATTCATGAAGCCACTTCCCTTTTGGCTAATACCACAGCAGATTTCCGAGCCGAACCTCGATATTATCCTTCCAACAAGCTGAAATCGAATCCGTTCGTATTCATTAATGATCCCAACGATGACCTCGAATCCAACACACCACTCTGGTGACATGACACATCAATACAGGCCTAAGCCACAATTTGCATAATACGCGCACCAATAAGAAACGGTCCGAACATACTCAAATCATGAAAAATGACACAATTGAAACCTCAAGCTCACCAGTACCCTCATAACACAAGGTTGGGAATCCGTCTCACATCATATAATAGAACACACGAATCTATCCCGCAAGATCATATCTCCACATAGCTTCGCGGCAATGCACGATCCTATCCAAACATGGCTCCACGTGAGACACCTCAAGTCACTATGCTCGAAATTGATAACCACGCACAATCTAATGTCTGGAACCAAAGCAAATCATTACACCCTCGGTGAAACAAGTAACATATACCACGCAACCCGATAGGTCATAACCGATACTTCATTCACTGAGCAACACCCAATTACTCTTCCCGCTCGACTTCCACTATGAATTCCCGATAGAACCGCACCACATGTGCCCATAACCAACAAATCAAAACGTCTCACAACACAGAAAAGCAACTCATAGATCTCCCCCGATCACTAACAAGCTCAATGACGATCAAATCAACCTATCTCTCAACAATACAATTCGGGGCCAACCAAGCCGACTTAAGCTAGAACACGCATCCACATTGGCCTGCCAACGAACTCATCATCAAGGAGGCCTGAAACTGCTCCTTCCACTACTGCAACTCCTACCGGAGCCATACGATACGGTGCCCGGCACCAAATTAACACCGAAATCCACAACCTCGCCCGTCGACATGCCCGGCCACAAGAAACGCATCCGAAAAGTCCCTCAGCACCGGAACTGAATCAATGGTAGAAACCTTTGCACGGACATCCATCCCGAAGGCCCAATTAAGAAAAGCAATCCTTCCCAGCCGTCCCCTGGGTCTTTGAAATATAAACCACTCTGCTAGAACATAATCCGACGCACCCCGCCACTCAACCCGTGGCGTTTCTGGCATAGCCCATAGCGTAATAGTCCAGAATAATACCGACACTGAGACAACCAGTCTAAACCCCAACATCACATCTGAATCTAACATACCACATCATAGCTTGAATATGAGAACTTCCGTCTTCACATACACCCAGCACATGAATCATCATATCCGATCCCAATTTCGTCGTCCGAACACATGCCACACCTTTAATACCCAATCATCCCACGATAGATACCCTAAAATTTCCCCGTGCCACCAAGCAAACCTGAATACCACAAGTCGATCCAACAAGAAAATGCCGCAATACTACCGAAGTATCATCAGTTTAATCACATTACCCTTTTCCTGAGACATATACTCTCGTCAAATCACTTCCAATTAGCACTACCATTTCCTTGATTATCTAAGGCTACCCGTCGCCTAAGAGTTTTATGAACTTCCTTTCAGAACTGAACTGTAACCTAGCACACACCAGTCTCGGTCCCCCACAACATACCGCATATACCATACCATCCAAGGATAACATGAAAACTTTTATCTCCCTTCCGAGCCATCTACGCACTCAACTAGTCAAGAACTTCCATTGATCCCATCTAGAAGAAAACTCATTACACATCCCATGCCTCTGACATTCGTAGAAAATGCACCTCTCCAACCACGGTCGAAATCAACAAGAACTCTCTCAATTCCGTTTGCACCAATTAAACTGCCAAGACTGAATCCCTCTAACTAGACCAAGCTAAGCAAGCCATCAAAACCTAAGAGCAGTGCTGCAGAATACCTGTAAGAACTCATTACCTCGAACACATACAAAGAATTAATCATATCCTTTCCATACCGATTCGGTCTACTATCAAGCTACTTCATCTATCTAAATTTCCTTCTGATTCATTTTCAACTTGATATTCCCTTTTTCTGTAGCACTAAAATTTCCTCAACTCGGACTTACCACACGGAACCAAGCATAAAGCCACACCGACTAAGGCTCATAAGTCGCTGAATACTCTCTCAAATATTCCCAGAAACACCACATTCCAAAATGCTTTACTCTCAAGAACTTCCTGCGAATCTAAGTCCGTTACCTTTACTTTCCTGATACTAATACATAGAATCCCATTATTCACATAGAAATACCACAAGTTTTGACCTCTTCCAATGAAAACAACAGTTTCTAACCACATGTGCAACTTTAGAGCACTCAACTGATGTATACAGACTCTTGAACACATTAGAACTATTCTCGCAAGTCACTCACTCTTATTCAAACTGCAATTTACCTAATCAATTGAACAGAACCACCCGTACCTCATTAGTATTCTGATACCGCAAGATGTAGCCTCATCTCAATACAACCAAGCAACCTCCTGCTCTATGCACCGAGCATCCTTTACCAACGACAACTCAAGACCTCCCGCGAATTCTCTTTCCCCGTGAAGCATAATGTAACCTTTGTCGAAATCTTCTTTTTCTCGAGCCATTCTCGGTCTCGATTTTTTCGCAAGCAGAACTGATTCCCACACGCCTCAAATCGGAACCAACATAGCACATAACCGAGCAATCAGCTAATCAATAGCAATCTCCCCACTTGGCTCGAAGCCATAGATCAGAATACCTTCAACAACTCATAACACTTATACTCTATTGATGCCACAATACCATAGTGAGATTAGACTCAAATCCTTCGTAAGCTTGTGAAAACACAAATCATCTAATACTTTAAATCTTTTGTAAATCTCGCAATAGTTAAGCCCACTCTTTTAAGCGACCCGAAATTTCAAATTTCAACACGTACTTTTCACTTGCACATGTGATCTCCTAATATACATATAAGGATCACACCACTTCAGAACACTCCGCAGGAGATAACCCACCTGCTTCGCCTCAATATAACATTTCTGTATACCTTCCACCGTCATACACATTACACAGTTACTTAGTCTTCCTGAGTCTAAACTCGTAGCGCAACATAAAATTTACTTCACTCTTAATTGGAAATCATGAAAAGGTTCTTCACGCGCCCATAACTCGGGGCCACACATCCACTCATAATGGAAATCAAACACTTAATGGTTCATCTATCATCCAGCAGGCCTTCCTCGTCACTTCCAAGTCATATAGATACATCTCGCAGTACAAACATACTCATCACGTGGCTATCCAGCCGTCACTTCCACTAATAGGGACAATACCGAACATATAAGTTCAAAACACGTACTCACACAGTCAGCACCTCGGTGCTCAAGCCATAGGCAAAGATCCGACCTCAAGTCCTCCAGACTGGCCCAACATAAACTCATAGAGATTATATCTCGCCCCTCGATCGGGGAATCACAAGCCATCAAGGCACATCTGATACTGAGCGCTCATGCGCGCATACGAACGCGTGGAAGGAATTTCAAGAGTTACTTTTCAAGCTGAATCAAGGACGCACGATAAGATTACAAGAAGATGAAGTTTTCCTAAAGGTTCTGCAGCCTCTCGAGGATAAATACAGACGTTTCCGTACCGATCCGCGAGACTCTACTAAACCTGCTCATGACTCGTGAGACCTAGTAACCTAGGCTCTGATACCAACTTGTCATGACCCAAACCCTGCACTGGTCGTGATCCTCTCGTGAAGACGCGGCCAGCCAACTAACCCAACTCGTCTTTTCAAAAATAATTTAAACATGAATAAACAGCTAAAATATGACTTAATAATATTAATTAGCGGAATTACAACCCCACACAGCCCTAATCGGGGTGTCACAAGTCACGAGCATCTATTAGAATGTAAGTACAACCTTAAGGTCTAAAAATACACTAATCAAGAATAATGAACAAAGGGAGAAGAACGATGCTGCGAACACTAGCAGTCACCTCGTTAAACTCTTATTTCTTTGACTCTGATTAGCCAAACCCGCTACCGGGTGAATAAATACCTGCATCTGCACATGGGGTACAGGGAGTAAAGTGAGTACTCCAACTCAGTGAGTATAAAGGTAAATAACAACTGAGCGGTAAGAAATCACGTATGTCATATCATCATGCTATATAGAAGTAGTGTAAAACCTTTTGAGAAAAACAGTGAAGCTGTGAAATCTTTAGAAATATCTTAGCTCAGTTTAAAACCTCTTTTGGAAATGACTTTTTCAACAGTATGCAAACGAATGCAATTCAAGTAGTGCAGATAAGCAAAGAAGTCCGCCCCTCGGGCACCACACTCAATTAACAGATAATGTCAGGAAATCCGGTAGATATCTCATGAAGTAGCACGACAACAGGTAAGGCAAGCAAATAAAATAAAGTAAACACACAGAACAGTACTAGTACCGCTGCGGCGGTGCAGCCCGATCCACATACCGCTGCGGCGTGCAGCCCGATCCGTTTATCGTCGACGGCGCTCACTAGGGGTGTGCAGACTCCGGGAGGGGCCCCTTACGGCCCAAGCGCAATATCAAGCCATCTCGTGGCATCAATCTAGGCCTTCGGCCTCATATCAATATCAGTATAACATTGCTGCGGCGTGCCCGATCCAAACGTAATCCTTACAATACAGCCCCTCGGCCTTACCCAATCAAAGATCAACAAGCCACTCGGGCAACAGTAAGACATGATGCTCAGCCTAAAATATTTTTGAGAATATCATTTCAAGCATTTAAGGCATAATAAACTTGGCTGAGTTTTAAAACAGTGGAAAATACGTGACTGAGCTCAAGTATATAATTAAAACAGTGAGGAATTTTCAACAACAATCCCCGAAGGGTTCAAATAGCTGGCACGAGGCCCAAATATGGCAATCATCCCAAATTGTGATGATAACAAGTAATTTCAAACAAATACGCAGTAAATTCATCAATCGGGACGGACCAAGTCGCAATCCCCAATGGTGCTCTACCCCACGCTCGCTATCCGGCGTGCAAGTCACCTCAATATAGCACTACGATGTGCAAATCCGGGGTTTCAAACCCTCGGGATATCATTTACAATCATTACTCACCTCGAACTGGCAAAATCTCTACCTCGCGATGCCTTTTCCCCTCAAATCGGCCTCCACGCGCGTCGAATCTATCCAAAGACAAAGCGAATACATCACAATATGCTAAGGGAACAAAGCCCAAGCGAAAACAAACAATAACGGGCACAAATCCCTAAATTACCAAAACCCGAGCCCTGAGCCCACTTCTCGAAACTCAGAAATTTTCACATCAATACGTTCCTTATCTCCTCACGAGTTCATACATACCAAAATATCTCAAATCCGACATCAAATGGTCCTTCAAATTCCCGAATCAAATTTCAAAATCTCAAGCCCTAGTTCTTCAATTTTAGGCTTAGTTTCCATGAATTTCTAGGTGGATTTCACAATAAAAACGAGTTTTAAGTTCAAAAATCTTACCTCCAGGTGTTATCTCTTGAATCCATCTTCAATGTCCTTCAAGAAGCTCCAAAATCGCCCAAAAATGGTAAAAGTTAGCTCCAAAATCGCGGACAAGAGCTATTAAAACATTCTGCCTAGGCTTTAAAAGCCTTCTTCGCAAACGCGTAGCACAAAATTGTGCTTACCATCTTTTACCTTACGCGAACGCGTCATGCCAGTCGCGAACGCACTGCTTCCACAGCCTTGACCTTCGCGAACGCGCCACTTCCATCGCGAACGCGATGACTAACTGACCATCAGACCCAATCTCTCCTAAGCGATCGCGTATAGCCACTCGCGAACGCGATGCTGCCTCTCACAACCCTTCGCGAATGCGGCATGGACCCTCGTGAACGCGTAGCTCACAGAACTCAGCCCTTCGCGAACGCGAGCTCCCCTTCGCGAACGCGAAGGCCAAAATACCTGCAATACCAGAACTAAAAATCTGCAATCTCTCAAATACAAAAATGGTCCGATTGACCAACCAAAACTCACCCGAGGCCCCCGGGACCTTAACCAAAAGCACCAACACATCCTAAAACCTCATTCAAACTTGTTCCAATCACCAAAACACCTCAAACAACACCAAAACCATCAATTCACATCGAATTCAAGCCTAAGTTTTTCCAAAAACTTCCGAAACACGCACTTGATCAAAAATCCAACCAAACGACGTCCGAATGACCTAAAATTTTGCACACACATCACAAATGATATAACGAAGCTACAACAGCTCTCGGAATTTCATTCCGACCCTCGGATCAAAATCTCACCTATCAACCGGGATTCGCCAAATACTAACTTCGCCAATTCATGCCTAATTCTGCGTCGGACCTCCAAAACCAATTCCGATCACGCTCCTAAGTCACAAATCACCTAATAAAGCTAACCAAATCATAAAAACTCCGATCCGAGCTCATATATAAATAAGTCAACTCTTGGTCAAACCTTTCAAATTTAAAGCTTTCAACTGGGACCGTTCTGTCAAATTCATTCCAAATTTTCCTGAAACCAAGACCAACGATCTACATCAGTCATAATGTATTATACGGGGCAAGTCATGCCCGAGAACTGGCGATCAAAGTGCAAAATCTCAAAACGACCGGTCGGGTCGTTACAACATAAAATCAAAAAAAAAAGGAAAAAGAAGAAGAAGAAGAAGAAGAAGAAGAAGAAAGATTCAAGCCGAATTCCACGGTCTTTAAATTCTGTAATGGATTTCTCCGCTTCAAAGTGTGCTTCGGATATAAAGGCTACATTTTTAACTTATATAGTGCATTCAAAAATTATCGGTCAAAGTTACCCTTTTTCTTTTCTGAATCCATTTCACGGACGCTTTGCGCATGAATCAGCTTGGAACTCACAGCATTGGATGCTACACTTGAAGCGGCGCACGCAAGGCTTTACATCTCTTTTTTCATTGCACGCTAACTTGAAGAGGAGGTTTAATGCTTCAAATCCGGAAGATTTCCTTTGTTGCAAGCCTAGCTGGATGCCACAAATATAAATATTTGTTCTTCATCAATTCCATGCATTTATGCATCAACTTCGCCTTCAATTAATTCCTAAATCATTAAATACCAAAATTAATATAAAACTGATAATAAAAGTAAGCGAGGCATAATTATTATGAAATAGAGCCAAAAAGCAGTAAAAATTCGAGTAAAATAACATTAAAACATATACAAAAATCTCCAACAAGAAAATGAAAATGATCGATATGTAACATTTTCAAAGCATTGTTCAGGTATATTCAAGAAAGCAAACGAACTTGCTGTGCGATATGGTGATACTAATAATGTTGTATTCTATGTGTTTTCTTACTGTTGTACTAAAAATATAAAAGCCTTTTGGAAAAAAATTATTCCTATTTTAACATCACATAGCACAGCAAATTCATCGCCTTTTTGTATAAACCTGAACGACACGTTGAAAATATTGAATTGATCGCCTTCATTTTTTTTTATCATTGGATTTTTTCCAACTTTATTTAGTCTTCTTATTCCGTTGATGTAAAGAGATAAAGATTATTGATCAATTATTTTTGAGCAATGGTACATCTAAGAAAATGAGATGTCACAATTAGTTATATGCATAGAAAACTTCTCTACAAGGAATAACTGGATATCTAACAAAATATCATAATTGAAAGTAACTTTTTTCATGATGAAATTATAGCAAAAAATTAAATTTAATTTGATACTTACAATATGATTTTTCAAGAATATCAATGAGATCTGAACTTTTAAATTTAAATATGCAACTATTTTAATACACTTGACAATATTTACTAAGTTATGTTAGTAAGTGTGAATAAATTTTGAAAGAACATTAACTACATACCAAAATTTTGCTACAGCCAAATCAAATTCTCCACTTTCATTAACCAAATTATAAATCTAAAATTTAACCTGATAAGGAAAATGCCTTAATGTGATTATTGAAATTTGATTCCTTACCAAGAATTTTTGTCACTACCCGGAATTCTCACCGACGGGATCGTGATGACGCTTAACTCTTAGAATGCTAGGCAAGACAACAGATATAGTTCTAACACATTAATCATTAACCAAAATAGAAATTAGTAATAATTAAAACTAAGCAGATATGAAGTACGGAAATTTTATAACAGTTTAAAACACTAATACACGACTACCCCAAAGATCCGGTGTCACAATCCACGGACGTCTAAGAATTTCTACAAACACTGGTTTATAGGAAATACATCTGTTTTTCGGAATGAAAGAAAACAGGAAACTAAAATACAGGGAAGGGGACTCCAGGGTCTGCGAACGCCAGCAGATCTACCTTGGGTCTCCTGTGGACTGAAGGCAGCAACACAAACTCTGATCAGTGTGGTCCAGTACCGGGATCTGCACAGAATGTGCAGAGTGCAGAATCAGTACAACAGACCCAATGTACAGGTAAGTGCCGAGCCTAACCTCGGCGAAGTAGTGACGAGGCTAGGACACGACAAATAACATAAACCTGTGCAGTTAAGCAATATGCTACAGAATAATAATTAATAGAAGCTAAGCAGAAATTAATGGGAAGGGGGCAACGTTCTATGGGGGTACCAAAATAAAGAATCACAGCAGTAGAGGAATTTAAACAGCTAGTACAATTTGAACTGGTAATAACAAGTAAACACGACAAACGGAAAATGCACGGCATCACCCTTCGTGTTTTTACTCTCAACCTCACCAGGTAATCAATAATGGAAACATGCACAACATCACCCTTTGTGCTTTACCACTCAACCTCACCAGATAATCAATAATAGATACATGCGCGTCATCACCGTACGTGCTTTAACACTCAAACTCACCATATGAATAATAGAAATGTGCACGGCATCATCATTCGTGCTTTATCACTCTTCCTCACCACATAGGTAATAGAAACGTGCACGACATCAACCTTCGTGCTTTATCACTCTACCTCACCCAAATCAGAGACAACAATAACAAAAGAGATAGAAATGGCAACAACAAGTCTTGCTTCAACTCTTAGTTCCACAATACCAATCATTCCTTTGGGTAAAACCCCATCAATACCCAATCCCATAAATCATGATTAGAAACTTCTCAACACATCGAATAACTAGTATACACATAAACAATATGCTCAATATGTAACATTTTCAAGAATAAGACACACTCACATGTATTGACTCGAAAACAACGTATAGATACTCGTCACCTCACCTATACATTGTACTCAACATTCAAATACGTCGAAATTAAGCAAATAACACTTAATCCCTCAAGCTAAGGTTAGCCACAGCACTTACCTCGATTCCACGGCCAAACTCAAGCCTCAAATACCGTTTTTCCCTTAGTTTCCACTTCCAGTCCGCTCGTATCTATTCATAACTAACTTATTAACATCAATTAATGCTAATGAAACCAATTCCAATGCATAATTATATATTTTCCGTCATTTTCCCCAAAAAGTCAAAAGTCGACCCCTGGCCCGCTTGGTCAAACCTCGAAATTCAGACCAAAACCCGATTAGCCATTCACCCCCGAGCCCGGATATACAATTGGTTTTGGAATCAGACCTCAATTTGAGGTCTAAATCCCTAGATTTCGAAATTCCTATGTTCTACCCAAAAACACCCAATTCACCATTAAAAACCCTAGATTTTATGATGAAATCTTGTAAAAAGATGAAATAGATTGAAAGAAATAAGTTAAGAATTATTTACCTATGATTTGGGGAAGAAATTCTCTTTGGAAAATCGCCTCTTGAAGATTAGGTTTTGAAAAATGGTAGAATGAATGAAAAATCCCATCCAAAAATGGTTTTGAACAGTCGCAAATGCGAAGAATGTCCAGGACCTGCTACTATCGCGAATGCGAACACTTGTTCGCAAATGCGACTTGTTCCTATCGCAAATGCGATGCTGAACTTTGCAATTGCGAAGCTCCCCTCCCAGCCCTACTGATCGCAAATGCGAAGCTTCTTCGCAAATGCGATGCTCGCATTTGCGAGCCACACTTCGCAAATGCAAAGTCTGCAGAACTGCAACATACCAGAAATTTTCGTAAGTTTCAAATCACTCTGTAGCCTATCCAAAACTCAGCTGAGCTCTCGGGGCTCTAAACCAAATATGCAGACAAGTCTTAAAACATCATACGAACTCGCTCATGCGATCAAATCGCCAAAATAACACCTAGAACTATGAATACAACACCAAAACACATGAAATTTTCGAGATAGTTTCGAAGTTTCTATTTTCTCAACCAAAGGTCCGAATCACGTCAAATCACTTTCGTTCCTCACCAAACTTTACGGATAGGGTATAAATATCATAATGGACCTGTACCTGGCTCTAGAACCAAAATACGGGCCCGATACCAACAAGTTCAAACATTATTCAATTTCTAAAAACTATCATATTTCCAATTTAACAATTTTCTTCAAAAATTCATTTCTCGGGCTAGGGACCTCGGAATTCGATTCCGGGCATACGCCCAAGTCCCATATTTTACTATGGACCCTTTGGGACCGTCAAATCACGGGTCCGGGTCCATTTACTCAAAATATTGACCGAAGATAACTTAAATCAATTTTAAAGGCAAAACTCAATATTTTTCTCAAATTTTCATATAAAGGCTTTCCGGAAACACGCCCGGGCTACGCACGCAAATCGAGGGAAAAATAAGGTTTTCAAGGCCTCAGAACATGGAATCACATTCTAAAACAAAAGATGACCCTTTGGGTCATCACATTCTTCACCTCTAAAACAATCCTTCATCCTCGAACGAACATAGAAAATACCAGAGTCGGTGAAAAGATAGGGATATCTGCTCCTCATATGGGGACTAGTACTCCCATGTAGCAGTCTCAACAGGCTGACCTCTCCACTGCACACGAACTGAAGGATAACTCTTCGATCTCAAGTGACGAACCTGTCGGTCTATAATAGCTACTGGCTCCTCCTCGTAGGTCAAATCCTTGTCCAACTGGACAGTGCTGAAGTCTAACACGTGGGACGGATCGCCTGTCACGACCCCCGTTCACCCTCGATGAACATGTCGTGATGGCACCTAGTTCCTACAACTAGGTAAGCCTAATAGTGCGGAAATAACAACTTAACTTAAGGAATAATCAATTAAAACTGAACATAGGAAAAATAACAACTGAATATAAGGCCGCCCGGCCTATACAACTCTAAAGATATGCGGAAGTCTACAACTCAATCCCAAAACCAGGAAACTCACGGGGAACACAGGCTAATAGAATTACCATAAGTACTCTAATCTCCAGAATATCTACATCAAAAGTATGATAGGATAACAGCTCTACAACTAGAATACGGAAGAAGACTCTTCGGTCGCGGACGCTGCAGATATACCTCGAAGTCTCCGAGTGTCTCCTCGCCTCAAGGATAATGCGCCTGAGAAGAGTACCTGGATCTGCACATGAAAAACATGCGCAGGAATGGCATGAGTACACCACAGCGGTACTCAGTAAGTGCCAAGCCTAACTTCAGTTGGGTAGTGACGAGGAAGGTCAGGGCCCTACTGAGGTAAAATAAAATATTAATTAACAGTATAAAAATCTGACAGAAATAACGAGTACAGCAGTGAGATAAGACAGGCTAACAAAATAATAACAACTACACAAAGAACGAAATGAACACAGAATGACTACAGCTCAATACCAAGAATAACAAGGAGGGTCTCCCAGGATACCGTCCTGCAGCCCTTTTCTCAACTGTCCAGTGGATCTCCCGGGATACCGTCCCGTAGTCCAACTCATGTGCCAAATCGAAGGATCTCCCAGGATACCGTCCCGTAGTCCAACCATCAATATGCAGGGGGATCTATCGGGAATCTAACCCGCAGTCCCAAAGTAAAAGTGCAGGGGGATCTAGCGGGATTCGAACCCGTAGTCCCAAAATAAACAAACAGGGGGGGGGGGGGCTACCGGAATCCCACAGCCGTAGTCCCAATGTAAATGCGCAACCACAGCCAGAAATATACCAAGGAATGAAGTACGAAATACAACACAGATAGAACTAGCCTAGCATGCTTCACGTAGAACAGTCAAAACGACACAAGCAATTAGGCAATCAAGTCAACTAAACATGTTTTTTCCTAATCTAGCACAAGTTATAATTTCAAGTAGAATAAGGCAAGTAAGAAAGAAACCAAATCTCAATAACTTAAGTAAAACCGGATTTTCCATCAATCGGCTCAAGTACGCGCCCGTCACCTCACGTACAAGGCACTCAAATATCAAGTAACAATCCTAAGGGGAAAAGTCCCCCACACAAGGTTAGACAAGCCACTTACCTCGAATCGGCACCAAAATCAACTCGAAATCACACTTTTGCCACGAGTATCCGACTCCAAATGGCCCAAATCTATTCAATTCAATTACATATTGTAAGTAATATTGCAAACAACTGATTCCACTATTAAATTTAAAGCTAAGGCGCGAAAATAGGTAAAATGACCAAAATGCCCCTCAGGCCAACGTCTCGGAATCGAATAATTTTTACATTTTCAGAAGCCTCGTACTCTCACGAGTCTAACCATATAAAAATCTCCCAAATCGGAGGTCAAGTCCCACTCAAAATCCAAAAGTTAGGTCTAAGAAGTTTTACCCATTTTCTTCCAATTTTGATCCCAAATTCGAATTTTAATGATAGATTTAACTATAAAATGATGAAATATAGCTAGGAGGGATCAAAGAAACATTACCCAATGGTCTTCTCTTCAAAATCCTCTGAAAATCGCCCTTCCCCGAGCTAAATTCGACTTGTCTAACTTATGAAATCAAACCCTCGAATTTTTCTATATCAGAACAGGTGTTTCTGCTTTTGCGGACAAGGGACCGCATCTGCGATCCCGCTTCTGCGGACCAACTCACCACTTCTGCGGTTTTTCATTAAAGCCAAGAGTTCCGCTTCTGCGGTCTTAAACCACACCTGCGGTTGCCGCTTATGCGGATTCCTTACCGCTTCTGCGGTTTCAATCAAAATCCCAAGGACCGTATCTGCGACTACTATCTCGCAGGTGCGTAACCTCTTATGCGGTTAAACTTCCGCACCTGCGGAAACTGAAGGAACACTCGAATTTCGCTCCTGCGGTGGTCTAGACGCTTCTGCGGTTCCCAAGCCGGAGAAGCGAAAATACCAGATGACAGAACCTTCAGCAATTCATTCAACTTCAAAATTTTCCGTCAACCACCCGAAATCATCCCGAGGCCCCCGGGACCTCAACCAAAAGCACCAATACCACCTAATACCTTATTCGAACTTGTACCAATACTTAAAACACCTAAAACAACACTGGAAACCCGATTTAATCAATGATTCAACCCTAAGAACTTCGAATTCCAATAAAACACGCTTTCGATCAAAAACCTATCCGAACCTCGTCCAAATGATCTGAAATTTTGCACACACATCCCAAATGACATGACGGAACTACTGTAACTTCCGGAATTCCAATCCGACCCTGGGATCAAAAACTCACTATCGGACCGGAAACTTATAAAATTCAAACTTCGGCATTTCAAGCCTAAATGAGCTACGGACTTCCAAAATACATTCCGAACACGCTCCCAACCCCGAAATCACCTAACGGAGCTAGCGGAACCATCGGATTTCCATTCCGAGGTCCTCTTCACACTGTTCCGACTACGGACCATTTTTCAACACTTAAGCTCTCATTTAGGGACTAAGTGTCCCAAAACACTCCGAATCCTAACACCAAACGTCCCGGCAAAACAAAATAGCAGAAATGAACTTAGGGGAAGCAGTTAATGGGGGATCGGGGCGTAAATTCCAAAAACGACCGGCCGGGTCGTTACATCCTTCTACACTTAAACATTCGTTCGTCCTCGAACGAGCATAGAGAACATACCTGAAGTAGTGAAAAGGTGAGGGTACTGGCTGTGCATATCCCGCTCGGTCTCCCAAGTCGCCTCCTCGGCCGGCTGACCCCGCCACTGAACCTTCACTGAAGCAACGTTCTTTGGCCTCAACTTTCTGATCTACCTGTCCAATATAGCCACTGGCTCCTCAACATAGGATAGATCCTTGTCCAATTGGACTGAACTTAAATCCAACACGTGAGATGGATCACCGTGATACCTCCGGAGCATCGAAACATGAAATACCGGATGAACTCCGGCTAAACTTGGAGGCAAGGCAAGCTCATCGCAACCTCCCCAACTCGCCGCAAGATCTCAAAAGGGCCAATAAACCTCGGACTCAACTTTTCCTTCTTCCCAAACCTCATGACGCCCTTCATAGGCGAAACCTAAAGCAGAACCCGCTCACCAACCATATATGTAACATCACGAACCTTCCTGTCCGCGTAACTCTTCTGTCTGGACTGGGTTGTACGGAGTCTATCCTGAATAGGAGAGCATAATAATTAGCCTTGGCTTGCAGCTGGCTAATTCAGAATAATAGCGAGTAACCAAAGAGAGAGAGAGAGAGAGAGAAAAGTTTTGAGTGTGAGAGAGTTTGAACTAATGTATTCTTGTCTGTTGATCGTTAATGAGAGAGCATGTATATAGTAGTTCGAAACTAGGTAAAATAAGGTAAGAATCACAATTGTATAGTAATTATGGAACTTATAACCAATTAGAGCAAAATCAGTACAAGTACTCCCTTAATTAAGGGAATCAATTCAAACCGTAAGAACTAGTGGCAAATAAGGAAAGGAATCAATGTGTAACTGGAGCATAATAGACAAGGAAATAATTTAAACATAGTAGGCACAAAGTAAACAATTAGGGCTAGGTTTAGAAAACTCTAATTAAGGAGATAGTCGGTACGAATCAAGTAACAATGCANGAAACATGAAATACTGGATGAACTCCGGCCAAATTGGGAGGTAAGGCAAGCTCATAAGCAACCTCCCCAACTCGCCTCAAGATCTCAAAAGGGCCAATAAACCTCGGGCTCAGCTTCCCTTTCTTTCCAAACCTCATGACGCCCTTCATAGGCGAGACCCGAAGCAGAACCCGTTCACCAACCATATATGAAACATCACGAACCTTCCTATCCGCGTAACTCTTCTGTCTGGACTGGGCTGTACGGAGTCTATCCTGAATCGTCTTAACCTTCTCCAATGCATCCTGAACCAACTCTGTGCCCAATAGCCTGGCCTCACCCGGCTCAAACCAACCCACCGGAGATCTACACCTCCGACCATATAAAGCCTCATACGGCGCCATCTGAATGCTAGACTGATAACTATTGTTGTAAGCAAACTCCGCCAATGGCAAGAAATGATCCCAAGACCCTCCAAACTCAATCACACACGCATGGAGCATATCCTTATGAATCTGAATAGTGCGCTCGGACTGTCCGTCCGTCTGGGGGTGGAATGTTGTGCTCAACTCCACCCGAGTGCCTAACTCCTGATGCACGGCTCTCCAGAACCGCGATGTGAACTAGGAACCTCTATTCGAAATAATAGAAAGTGGAATACCATGCAGACGGACAATCTCCCGGATATAAATCTCCGCCAACCGCTTCGATGAATAAGTGGTACACACAGGGATGAAATGAGCGGACTTGGTCAGCCGATCCACAATGACCCAAATGGCATCAAACTTCTTCAAGGTCCGTGGGAGTCCCGACACGAAATCCATGGTGATGCGCTCCCACTTCAAGCCTAAGAACTTCGAATTCCAACAAAACACGCTTTCGATCAAAAACCTACCCGAACCTCGTCCGAATGACCTGAAATTTTGCACACATATCCCAAATGACATGACGGAACTACTGTAACTTCCGGAATTCCAATCCGACCCTCGGATCAAAAACTCACTATCGGACCGGAAACTTATAAAATTCAAACTTCGGCATTTCAAGCCTAAATGAGCTACGGACTTCCAAAATACATTCCGAACACACTCCCAACCCCGAAATCACCTAACGGAGCTAACAGAACCATCGGATTTCCATTCCGAGGTCGTCTTCACACTGTTCCGACTACGAACCATTTTTCAACACTTAAGCTCTCATTTAGGGACTAAGTATCCCAAAACACTCTGAATCCTAACACCGAACATCCCGGCAAACCAACATAGCAGAAATGAACTTAGGTTAAACAGTTAATGGGGGATTGGGGCGTAAATTCAAAAAACGACCGGCCGGGTCATTACATCGCCGTGATACTTCCAAAGCATGGACACATGAAACACTGGATGCACAGCTGATAAACCTGGCAACAATGCAAGTCTGTAAGCCACCTCTCCCACTCGATCAAGAATATCAAAAGGCCCGACGAACCTAGGTCTTAGCTTGCCCTTCTTCCTAAATCTCATCACACTCTTCATGGGCGACACTCGAATCAACACTCGTTCTCCGACCATGAATGCCACATCACGAACCTTACGGTTGGCATAACTCTTTGGCCTAGACTGAGCTGTACGAAGTCTATCCTGAATGATCTTAACCTTATCCAAGGCATCCTGTACTAAATCTGTACCCAACAATCGAGCCTCCCCCGGCTCAAACTACCCAACTGGCGATCGACACCGTCTACCATATAATGCCTCTTAAGGAGCCATTTAGATGCTCGATTGATAGTTGTTGTTGTAGGAAAATTCCGCTAATGGCAAGAACTGAACCCAAGAACCTCCAAAGTCAATAACACAGGCGCGAAGCATATCCTCCAAAATCTGAATAGTACGCTCGGACTGTCCGTCCGTCTGAGGATGAAATGGTGTGCTCAACTGGACCCGCGTACCCAACTCATGTTGTATTGCCCTCCAAAAATACGAGGTAAACTGCGTACCTCGGTCAGAAATGATAGACACGAGCACACCATAAAGACGAACGATCTCCCGGATATAGATCTCAGCCAATCGCTCCGAAGAATAGAAAACTGCCACAGGAATGAAATGCGCTGACTTAATCAGCCTATCAACAATAACCCATACTGCATCAAACTTCCTCTGAGTCCGTGGGAGTCCAACAACAAAATCCATAGTGATACGCTCCCACTTCCACTTAAGAATCTCAATCTTCTTAAAAGACTACTAGGTCTCTGATGCTCGTACTTTAACTGCTGACAATTCAAACACCGAGCTACATATGCGACAATATCCTTCTTCATCCTCATCCACTAATAATGCTGCCGCAAGTCCTGATACATCTTGGCGGTGCCCGGATGAATAGAATACCGGGAACTATGGGCCTCCTCTAGAATAAACTCACAAAGTCCATCCACATTAGGCACACAAACTCGACCTTGCATTCTAAAAACTCCGTCATCTCCAACTATAACCTGCTTGGCATCTCTGTGCCGCACTGTATCCCTGAGGACAAGAAAATAAGGTACATCATACTGTCGCTCCCTGATACGCTCAAACAAGGAAGACCGAGCGACTATATAAGCTAGAACACGACGGGGCTCAGAAACATCCAACCTCATGAACTGATTGGCCAAAGCCTGAACATCTAATGCAAGCAGTCTCTCACCGACTGGAATATACGCAAGGCTGCCCATACTAGCTGACTTCCTACTCAAAGCATCGTCCACCATATTGACTTCCCGAGATGATACAAGATGGTGATATCAAAGTCTTTCAATAGCTCCAACCACCTCTTCTGCCTCAAATTTAGCTCCTTCTTCTTGAACAAGTATTGCAAACTCTTGTGATCCGTGAACACCTCACACGACACACCGTATAAATAATGCCTCCAAATCATCAGCACGTGAACAATGGCTGCTAGCTCCAAATCATGAACTGGATAATTCTTCTCGTGAATCTTCAACTGCCGCGAAGCATATGCAATAACCTTGCCATTCTCCATCAACACCGCACTAAGTCCAATACGAGATGCGTTATAATATACTATATATGGCCCCAAACCTGTGGGCAACACCAACACTGGCGCTGAAGTCAAAGCTGTCTTAAGCTTCTGAAAGCTTGCCTCACACTCGTCCGACCACCTGAATGGGGCACCCTTTTAGGTCAACCTGGTCACGGGGGCTGCTATAAAGGAAAACCCCTCCACAAACCGACGATAATAACCTGCCAAGCCCAAGAAACTCCGGATCTTTGTAGCTGATATAGGTCTAGGACAGTCCTTGACTGCCTCAATCTTCTTATGATCCACCTGAATACCCTCCGCTGATACAACGTGACCCAAGAAAGCAACTGAACTCAACCAAAACTCACATTTCGAAAACTTAGCATATAACTGGTTGTCTCTCAGAGTCTGAAGATTGATCCGAAGATGCTGCTCGTGCTCCTCTCGGCTGCGGGAGTAGATCAAGATATTATCAATAAGAACAATCACAAAGGAATCTAGATAGGGTTGGAACACCCAGTTCATCAAATCTATAAATGCTGCTGGGGCATTTGTCAACCCAAATGACATTACTAGAAACTCAAAATGCCCGTACCGAGTGCGAAAAGCTGTCTTAGGGACATCGGATGCCCTAATCCTCAACTGATGGTAGCCAGACCTTCAATCTTCGAAAACAGCTTGGCACCCTGAAGCTGAACAAATAAGTCATCAATCCTCGAGAATGGATACTTGTTCTTGATGGTGACTTTGTTCAACTGCCGATAATCTATGCATATCCTCATTGATCCAACCTTTATCTTTACAAACAACACAGGCGCACCCCAAGGCGAGACATTGGGCCTAATGAAGACCTTATCAAGCAAGTCTTGCAACTGCTCCTTTAATTCTTTCAACTCTGGCGGGGCCATACGGTATGGCAGAATAGAAATGGGATGAGTGTCCGGAGCCAAATCAATGCAAAAGTCAATATCCCTATCGGGTGGCATCCTAGCAGGTCTACAGGAAATACCTCTGGAAACTCCCGAACAATTGGCATGGAATCCATAGAAGGAACCTCAGCACTAAAATCACGAACATAAGCCAAATAAGCCAAACACCCCTTCTCGACCATACGCCGAGCCTTCATATAAGAAATAACCCTACTGATAGAATGACAAAGAGTCCCTCTCCACTCCAATTGAGGCAAACCCAGCAAAGCTAAGGTCACGGTCTTGGCATGACAGTCCAATATCGCATGATAAGGTGACAGTCCAATAAGCTCGGATCGCCACAAGTATAACAAGACCTCGGCTGCTGAGACTGCTGACCCTGACAGCCTGGGTAACCACCCTGAAACTCTGGAGCGGGGTGCACTGATAGGAGCTGGTAATGCATTATAGGGTAGCTGATCAAAATACTGCATATGAAAGCCACGGCCACCTGGAGCACCGTGAAAAGCCTGAAGTGCTGAATGAAATGGCCTGGGAGGATAGCCTCTACCAAAAGAATCCCTGCCTCCAGACGAGGCACCACTGAACCTGCCAGAATGACGAGGCCTCTTGTCAGACCCCTGACCACTCCCTAAGCTAAAACCATCACAACTAGCCTGGCCACATTGGCCGCATCCTGAAAAGAAATCTCGCTCCCTGTTTCCTTAGCCACCTGCAATCTGATAGGCTGAGCGAGTCCCTCAATAAACCTCCTCACCCTCTCTCTCGTGGTGGGGAGTATAAGAAGAGCATGACGAGCTAAATCAATAAACCTAGTCGCGTACTGAGTGACAGTCAAAGAACCCTACTGAAGATGCTCGAACCGCCTACGGTATTCCTCTCTCTGAGTGACAGGAAGGAACTTCTCGAGAAATAGCTGAGAGGACTGGTCCCAAGTCAAAGCAGGCGACCCAGCTGGTCTGGCCAAACAAAAATCCCTCTAGCATTTCCTAGCAGAACCTGACATACGAAATGCAGCAAAGTCGACCCCATTGGTCTCCACTATCCCCATATTCCATAGAACCTCGTGACAACTATCCAAATAGTCATGGGGATCCTTTGAAGATGTACCGCCATAGGTAGTAGTGAAAATCTTGGTGAACCTATCCAATCTCCACAAGGCATCAGAAGACATAGTTGATCCATCACCGGTCTGTGCTACAGCACCCAGCGGAACTACCCCAACTAGCTGAGCTGGAGTCTAAAACTGGAGAGCCATCTACTTCGGAGAGTGAGTAGCGGGAGTCTGTGCTCCTCCTCCAGCCCGAGAGACGGCTGGTGCTACAGGAAGTATGTCGGCCTGAGTAACACTCTCCATAAGGCCCACTAGACAGACCAGAGCATCCTGAAGTATCGGGGTAGCGATGAACCCCTCTTGAACCTGAGCTGGCCTTGCCGGAACGGTCTGGGTCGGAACCTCATCATCAAACTCCACATGAGGCTCCACTACTGGTGCTGCTGCTCGAGCTCTAGGCTGAGCCCTGCCCCTGCCTCGGCCCCTAACACGACCTCCGCCTCGTCCTCTACCCCTCGTAGGAGCTGCCACTGGGGGCTCGGGCTGCTGATCAGCTGATGAAGTGGTACGTGTTATCGCCATCTGCAAAAGAATAGAGTAGAAGTCCAATTAGCATTGAGAAATCAAACCGCACGACAGAGAAGAATTTATGTCAAGTTATTCCTAAACTCTGTAGCCTCTAGGGGAAAAGCACAGACGTCTCCGTACCAATCCCTCAGACTCTACCTAGCTTGTTCGTGAATTGTGAGACCTAGGCAACCTAGTGCTCTGATACCAACTTGTCATGACCCGGACTTTCCACCGTCGGAGTCGTGATGGTGCCTAACTCTTAGAATGCTAGGCAAGCCAATAGATACAGTTCTAACCCATTAATTATTAACCAAAATAGAAATTAGTACTAATAAAAATTAAGCAAATATGAAGTGCGGAAATTTTATAACAGTTTAAAACACTAATACACGACTACCCCAAAGATCTGGTGTCACAATCCATGAATGTCTAAGAATTTCAACAAACACTGGTTTAAAGGAAATACATATGTTTTTCGGAATGAAAGAAAACAGCAAACTAAAATATAGAGAAGGGGACTCCAGGGTCTACGAACGACGGCAGATCTACCTTGGGTCTCCTGTGGACTAAAGGCAGCAACCCAAACTCTGATCACTGTGGTCCAATACCGGGATCTGCACAGAAAGTGAAGAGTGCAGTATCAGTACAACTGACCCCATGTACTGGCAAGTGCCAAGCCTAACCTCGGCGAAGTAGTGACGAAGCTAGGACATGACAAATAACATAAACTTGTGCAGTTAAACAATATGCTAATAGAATAACAATTAATAGAAGCTAAGCAGAAATTAACGGGAAGGGGGCAACGTGCTATTGGGGTACCAAAATAAAGAATCACAGCAGTAGAGGAATTTAAACAGCTAGTACAATTTGAACCGGTAATAACAAGTAAACACAACAAACGGAAAATGCACGGCATCACCCTTCGTGCTTTTACTCTCAACCTCACCAGGTAATCAAAAATGAAAACATGCACGGCATCACCCTTCGTGCTTTACCACTCAACCTAACCAGATAATCAATAATAAATACGTGCACGACATCACCCTTCGTGCTTTAACACTCAACCTCACCACATGAATAATAGAAATGTGCCCGGCATCACCCTTCGTGCTTTATCACTCTTCCTCACCAAATAAGTATAGAAACGTGCACGGCATCACCCTTCGTGCTTTATCACTCTACCTCACCCAAATCAGAGACAACAATAATAAAGAGATAGAAATGGCAACAACAAGTCTTGCTTCAACTCTTAGTTCCACAATACCAATCATTCCTTTGGGTAAAACCCCATCAATACCCAATCCCATAAATCATGATTAGAAACTTCTCAACACATCGAATAACTAGTCTATACATAAACAATATGCTCAATATGTAACATTTTCAAGAATAAGACACACTCACATGTATTGACTCGACAGCAACATATATATACTCGTCACCTCACCTATACATTGTACTTAACATTCAAACACGTAGCAATTAAGCAAACAACACCTAATCCCTCAAGCTAAGGTTAGCCACAACACTTACCTCGATTCCACGGCCAAACTCAAGCCTCAAATACCGCTTTTCCCTTAGTTTCCACTTCCAATCCGCTCGTATCCATTCATAATTAACTTATTAACATCCATTAACGCTAAAGAAACCAATTTCAATGCATAATTATAGATTTCGCATCATTTTCTCCAAAAAGACAAACATCAACCCCGGGCCCGCTCGGTCAAAACTCGAAATTCAGACCAAAACACGATTATCCATTCACCCCCGAGCCCGGATATACAATTGGTTTTGGAATCCGATCTCAATTTGAGGTCTAAATCCCCAAATTTTGAAATCCCTAAGTTCTACCCAAAAACACCCAATTCCACCATTAAAAACTGAAATCTTGTAAAAAGATGAAATAGATTGAAAGAAATAAGTTAAGAATCATTTACCTATGATTTGGGGAAGAAATGCTCTTCTGAAAATCGCCTCTTGAAGTTTAGGTTTTGAAAAATGGGAGAATGAATTAAAAATCCTGTCCAAAAAAGGTTTTGAACAGTCGCAGTTATCGTATTTACAATCAGGGGTTCGCATTGCGAACCCCGCAAATGCGAACATTCCATCGCAAATGCGAAGAATGTCCAGGACCTGCTATTATCGCAAATGCGAACGCTTGTTCGCAAATGCGACCTGTTCCTATCGCAAATGCGATGCTGAATCGCAATTGAGAAGGTCCCCTCCCAACCCTACTGATCGCAAATGCAAAGCTTCTTCGCAAATGGATGCTCGCATTTGCAAGCCAGACTTCGCAAATGCAAAGTCTGCAGACCTGCAACATACCAGAAATTCTCTTAAGTTTCAAATCACTCTGTAGCCTATCTAAAACGCACCTGAGCCCTCGGGGCTCCAAACCAAACATGCAAACAAGTCTTAAAGCATCATACGAACTTTCTCATGCGATCAAATCGCCAAAATAACACCTAAAACTATGAATTCAACTCCAAAACACATAAAATTTTCAAGATAGTTTCAAACTTTCTATTTTCTCAACCAAAGGTCCCGAATCACGTCAAATCACTTCCGTTTCTCACCAAACTTAACAAATAGGGTATAATATCCTAATGGACCTGTACCGGGATCCGGAACTAATATACGGGCCTGATACTAATACGTTTAAACATTATTCAATTTCTAAAAACTATCATATTTTTTGTTTAACAATTTTCTTCAAAAAATTATTTCTCGGGGTAGGGACCTCGGAATTCGATTACGGGCATACACCCAAGTCCCATATATTACTACGGACCCTCCGAGACAGTCAAATTACGGGTCCGGGTCTATTTACTCAAAATGTTGACCAAAGTCGACTTAAATCAATATTAAAGGCAAAACTCAATATTTTTCTTAAATTTTCATATAAAGGCTTTCTAGAAACACGCCCGGACTGTGCATGCAAATAGAAGGAAAAGAAAATGAGGTTTTCAAGGCCTCAGACACGGTATCGGATTCTAAAACAAAAGATGACCCTTTGGGACATCACAATTTTACAGTATAAACATATTGTTTACATGAATTAACGTGAATAAAAAGTTGTAAACTGTGAATAGAAATGAATATTTGGCTTGATTAGGTAAATATTTAATGAATTGCAATAATGAAAGTCAAACTTTGAACTAACACAACCAAATCAAAAAATTTGACTCAAATTAGAAAATATTTTATTGTACTTACTGAAACAGTGTGATGTAGTTAGTAGAGAGAATTTTCAACTTGTACGATTAAAACTCTTTGAAATGCAGTAACATAAATGAAATATGATATCTACAGATGTAAATGTTGTTAGTGATCATATTAAAGTTGTAACGACCCGACCGATCTTTTTGAGCTTTAGCATTCTATTCAGTGGTTTGAGATTTTGAGTAGCTTCATATTGTGTATTATGACTTGCGTGTATGGTTGATTTTGATTTTCGAGCAGTTCGAGATTGATGTAGAAGAATGATTCTCGTTTATTTATCAAACGTAAGTTCCGGGATCATCTAGGACCTGAATCTAGCTGGGACTGCTGCTGCAATTTTTTTCTTGTTTCAAAATTTAGTTACTTTTTTCACAATGTTTTGGAGCTTGATTTTGGAGAAGATTTTTACTACTTGGATTGGGATAAGTATTTATTTACTCCAATTTGTTATTATTTATGATTCCAACCTCAATTTTAGTGTTTGATTAATAATCTCAATTGAAAAAATTAGAGATGTTAGTAAAACTTTCTAAATAAAATTGATGGGTTGAAGGTTGATTTGAGGTCGGAATGAATGATTTTGGTGTGATTGGACTTTTATCGGAATGGATGTTCGGAATATGTGAGTTTTGTTGTAGCCCGGGGTTGACTTTTTGGTTTTCGTTAAAGATCGAAGCTTTATTATCTGAAATTGATCCTATGTTTTTATTTATGAGATTATGTTATTTTGGCTAGATTCGAGCCGTCTGGAGGTTGTTTCACACGAGTAGGGCTTCTTAGAGTATTGATTTAGCTTCTTTGAGTTAAGTTTCTTGCCTATCTTTGTATGGGAGAAAATACTCCTTAGGATTGGGTTTGATTGTACTATTTGAATTATGTGGAAGACGTGTACACGAGGTGACGAGTGTGTACATATGCTTATAGTAGGGGAGCTTTAATCCTAGTACAAGCATGTACTCTAAACAAGGTAAAAAATATCTCCTTTCGGTAAACATTGATATGCAGTTGATATCGGGCAAGATTTGCACCGTAATATCCGGTTGAGGGCGGATATTTCGGCCCCTCACTCATCATGTCCCTTAGTCTAAGCTCTTCACTCTTCTCGGTCGTGTCCGGTCCTGGATGAACTATTCATCCTCCCCGGGCTCTGAGACATGGAATCCCTTGACTTTACTTGAGGCCATGTCAGATCGTTCTTTTCTCTCGTTTCTTTACCAAAAAATCGGGGATAACTTTATCACTGATTTTACCCGTACACGTTTACAAATCCATCAATTCCATTTTTATCTTTAATTATTAGTCTATTTTAAAAAGGATAATATATTTCTATTTTTATAAATACCTTTTGGTACATGTATATATAAAATTTTCTCTTAAGCTATACCTCGTGTCCTTTACTTTTCAGTATTTGTTTATGTTCAAGACTTCTAACTTGTGTTTTAGTCTTTAAAATATGCCATCGATACCTTAGCATAGAATTTGACATAGCTTAGACTGTTCAATCCCCCAAAGCCTGGATGAGTCCTGGGTTAAGTAACAACTCCGAGTAGTTTTTACTTCGGAGGTCCTGATAAAAGCGAAGCCTAGCTGAAGATAGTGACGAGCTACACAGTTTTAGTTCATTTTCAATAATTTCATAAAGAAAAATAGTCATGCTTCCCAAGTTCCGGTAATTTAAGTCAAATCAGATTATTTTAGTCAAGTTCAAGTAAAACCAGGTAAGAATATCTTTCAACGTTTTTCAAAACATGGATATAAGTGTGCATCAATAATGTAATCATATACAGCCTCTCAGGCAATCATCTCTCAGTCCTCCCAATCACAACCTCACAATCACTCATTCCTCCCAATCACTCATTCCTCACAATCACACAGCACTCGGTACTCGGCAACCGACACTCGCACTCAGTAGGTACCTGCGCTCACTGGGGATGTGCAGACTCCGGAGGGGCTCCTTCAGCCCAAGCGCTATGTCAAGCCAATCATGGCGTAAATCAATAAAACATGCTGCGGCGCGCAGCCCGATCCTATAAATGTCCTCACAATCAGGCCCTCGGCCTCACTCAGTCATCAATCTCTCCAATATCTCAAGCTCTAAGAAATCAGGAAAAATCAGCCCAAACAGCAATAACATGAAGTATCAGATAGAATAACAGAGACTAAGATATGATATACGAATAAAAACTATGACTGAGTACAAATGGCACATAACAGGCAATTCAACAAGTAACACGACCTCTGTGGGACTCAACAGTACCAACACATAGCCTAGACATGATTTCTAACATGATTTACAATAAATTTCCATAACACATAGAGAGCATATAGCTAACAGCATGTTGTTCAACTTTACAGCTTATACGGGGCGGACCAAGTCACAATCCCCTCGGTGCACGCCAACACGCCCCTCACCTAACATGTGTGTCACCTCCAAAATAGTCACAAGACACAATATCCAGGATTTCAGACTCTCAGGACAAGATTTACAACTATTCCTTACCTCAATCCGAGCAAATCCTACTCCGCGATGCCTTTGCCTCTCAAATCGGCCTCCAAACGTCCAGGATCTAGCCAAAAGTAATACAACACAATCAATATATGCCAAGGAACCAATTCCACAAGAAAAACTACTAAATTGGACTCAAATTCCGAAATTAGCTCAACCCCATCTCCCGGTCCTACGTCTCGAAATCCAACAAAAGTCACAAAACTAGAAAGCCCATTCACTCACGAGTCTAACCATACTAATTTCATCAAAATTCGGCATCATTTTCCCCTTCGAATCCCCAAAATCACTCTCCAATTCTCAAGCCCTAACCTCCCAAATTTCACCTCAAAAACTCACCAACTAGGTGTTAAATCATTGGGGAAACACCATGATTAAACATAGATAAGCATAAGGAACACACCTCAGTGATTGCTCTGAAATCCCTCTCAAAAACCCCCCAAATTCAGAGCTCAAAGATGTGAAAATGGGGGAAAATCCCGAAGTGTTCTATTTATAGGTTCGGCCCAGCAAACCCGCACCTGCGGTCCAATATCCACACCTGCAGAACCGCTTCTACGGTTAGAACTCCGCTTCTGTCGAAACTTACTTAGAACACTGGCCTCGCACCAGCGTCCCAGGTCTCGCACCTGCGGACGCGCACCTGCACTCAAACCTCCGCTTCTGCGGAAATAGCCAAAATCCCTTCCTTCGCACCTGCGGAGCCATCCTCGTACCTGGGGGCTCGCAGATGCGCACACCTCTTCGTTCCTGCGATTCCAGTCCAACCAGCCTTGCCCGCATATGTGACCTCCTACTCGCTTCTGCGGGACACGGGCTCCCCACCGCAGGTGCAAAAATACCAGAACCAGCAGCACTTCAGCATGCACTCTTCAACTCAATTCAAGCTGTTAACCACCCGAAATCACCCCGAAGCCCTCGAGACCTCAACCAAATGTACCAAAAAGTCCCATAACATCACACGAACTTAGTCAAACCTTGGGATCGCTTAAAACAACATCAAAATACCAATTTACCCCCGGATTCAAGCCTAAGAACTTCTAAAGTTTCAAATTCCACAAACGACGCCGAAACATATCAAATCATGTCCGAATGAACTCAATTTTACACAAAAGTCAGAAATGCACCACAAACATACTCCAACTTCCGGAATTCTGTTCCGTCCCCGATATCAAAATTTCCACTGCCAGCCAAAATCGCCAAAATTCCAACTTTTGCCAATTCATGTCTAATTCTACCACAGACCCCAAAATCACATTCTGAACGTGCTCCTAAGTCCAAAATCACATAACGGAGATAACGGAATCAAAAAAATTTACATCCGAGTTCGTTTACACATAAGTCATCATCCGGTCAACGTTTACAACTTAAACATTTTCCTAAGAGACTAAATGTCTCAAGTCATTCCAAAACCACTCCAGACCCGTACCTACTTACCCGGTAAGTCAAAATGCAGCTGAAGAACACAAAAGAAGCAGAAAATATGAAAATAGGGTTATAACTCTCGAAATGATGGACCGAGTCGTTACACGTTCAATCTTGTGAAGGGTTAATTTGCGTCATCATTTGGAACATCTGTCTCTTCTTGCTAATTGGAAAATTTCGAAAACACCATCTTTTCTTTCATCATTCCTTGACATTTACTTATGGATGGAATGTAAAAAGGGCAGGGCAGGGCAAGCCTTGACCCGCTAAAATATTGATCTGCCCTGCCCCATTTAGCCGTTTGTTAAAATTTTGCCCCGCCCTGCCCCACCTATTGAGCCATGCCCCGTTTAGTATCTTATTATATTTATTTCTCTTTATTTTTTATTTTGCAATATGCTTTTAATTTCTTCTACCTTTTCAACTTTCTATTGAAATATTGTTTAGTTGTTTATGCATATTGGTTAAATAAAATATTTGTTGTTGGTTGAGATTCAGATATTTGCCTATTTGTTGTTTAATTGCTTTAGTTTTTTTTTAAGTTTTATATGTGTGACTGTTGACAACTATTTTCTTGTCATTAAATTCTCTAGATTATTGTAGAGTCAGATAAATTCGATCAATAAAGCAAAAATATTCTACTGTTAAACTTGCGCAAGTACATTTGCTTATATCATTCTTTCCCAAACCAAACAACAACAAGAATTTGAGATATTAATTGCTAAGCAAAGCCTCTAAACTTATAAGGAATGTCTGCCAAAAATACATTAAAAAGCTAGTCACTCATAGTCAACACTCGTGTCAATTCAACGTCAACACTCGTGTAAAATTCATAAACCCAGAACTAAGAAAGCTAGTCACTTATAGTGATGTCACTAATCTCAAATTGTCACGACCCCAGTTCGCCCTCCATGAACTATCGTGGCGGAACCTAGTCTCTACGACTAGGTAAGCCTAACAAATTGCGGAAAAGAAATAACATAATAGAACAATAAAAACTTGCCGAATAAACATAGTGAAGGTTTAAGGATGCCGCTCGGCATATACAATACAACTCCCAAACTGAAACTACATTTCCCAAAACTCAGAATCTCATGAAATCACAAGCTGTGGAATATCTATAGTGTTCTAACTCCAGAGTGTCTAAACAAAAGTAAATATAGAAGGGCAAAATAATATGAGAGAGAATGGAAAGGGACTCCTCGGTCTGCGGATGCGGCAGATATACCTCGAAGTCTCTGATGGATCACCCCGCCTAAAGGGTAGTAGGGCTGAGTCGAAGTACCTGGATCTGCACATGAAAAACATGCGCAGAAAGGGCATTACTACACCACATCGGTACTCAGTAAGTGCCAAGCCTAACCTCGGTCGAGTAGTGACAACGAAGGTTAGGGCCCTACTGATTATAGCTGGAAAACGAGGTAAAACAGTATAGAATACAACAATATAATTAAATTCTAACAATAAGAAGTAACACAGGATAATAAGAATAACAACAACTATAATAGAGACAAAATAATCACAAAAGGAATACCACTCAACACAGAGATAACAACGGAGATCTCTCAGTATCCTGAGGATCTCTTAGTATCCTCAATATATGTGCTAGGGATCTCTCAGTATCCCGAGGTTCTCTTAGTATCCTCAATATATATATGCTGGCGATCTCTCGGTATCCCAAGGATCTCTTAGTATCCTCAATATACGTGCTGGGAATCTCTCGGTATCCCGCACTACAGTCCAAATCAATATAGGTGCAGAGGATCTCCCAGAATACAAATCCGTAGTCCCAAAGTAAACAAGCAAGGGGATCTCCCGGGATACCGTCCTGTGGTCCCAAAGTAAACACACAGCAGCAACACCAAGAATACTCAATTCAATTAAAATTTCATACCAAGGTAAAATAGGTATTTCTAACCTAGCATGCTACACATAATCCAAATAAGGCAGTTTGAGCAAATAAAGCAATTAAGGCAATTAGACATGCTTCCCTAAGCTAACAGCAGGCTTAAATTGCAAGTAGTATAAGCAGGAAAGGAAACACAATTAGAGTTACTTAATGAAAACAGGATTTTCAACAATTAGCACAAGTACGCACTCGTCACCTCATGTACAAGGCATTTCAAATATCAACAATACCAAATCCTAAGGGGAGTTCCCCCACACAAGGTTAGGCAAGCCACTTACCTCGAACCTGCTCAAAATCAACCCGAAACCACACTCTTGCCATGGGTACTCGACTCCAAATGGCCCAAATTCAAATTTAAAGGATGAATTTAAGCATAGATTCGTGGAAATTAGTCAAAACCGAGTAAGAATTACTTACCCAAAACTCCCAGGTGAAAATCTCTCTCAAAATCGCCAATCCCGAGCTCCTAAATCAATTTCTAAGGTTTTGAAACTAAACCCTCGATTTTGCCCCTTATCTGACCAGTGAAACCGCATCTGCGGCTCTGGGACCGCACCTGCGGTCCCGCCTCTGCAAAGACCAAGTTGCACCTGCGACTTTTCATTAAACGGGGACTTTCCGCTTCTGCGACTGCCTATCCGCACCTGCGGTCTCGCAGGTGCGGCAAAACTCCCGCATCTACGGGTCTAGCCCTTCTTCCTCTTGGCCGCATCTACGACTTCTCTTTCCTTCTGCGGGATCGCACCTGCCGTCCCCAAGTCGGGTAGTTACAACCTCAATTTGAGGTCTAAATCCCCAAATTTTGAATTTCCTAAGTTCTACCCAAAAACACCCAATTCCACCATTAAAAACTCTAGGTTTTATAATGAAATCTTGTAAAAAGATAAAATAGATTGAAAGAAATAAGTTAAGAATCATTTACCTATGATTTGGGGAAGAAATGCTCTTTGGAAAATCGCCTCTTGAAGTTTAGGCATTGAAAAATTGGAGAATGAATGAAAAATCCCGTCCAAAAATTATTTTGAACAGTTATCGGATTTGCTATCAGGGGTTCGCAATTACGAACCCCGCAAATGCAAACATTCCATCGCAAATGCGAAGAATGTCCAGGACCTGCTACTATCGCAAATGCGAACACTTGTTCGCAAATGCGACACGTTCCTATCACAAATGTGATGCTGAACTTTGCAATTGCAAAGGTCCCCTCCCAGCCCTACTAATCGCAAATGCGAAGCTTCTTCGCAAATGCGATGCTCGCATTTGCAAGCCAGACTTCACAAATGCGAAGTCTGCATACCTGCAACATACCAAAAATTTTCTTAAGTTTCAAATCACCCTGTAGCCTATCCAAAATTCACCTGAGCCCTCGATTAAAACTCTTTGAAATGCATTAACATAAATAAAATATGATATCTATGGATGTAAATGTTGTTAGTGAACTTATTAAAGTTATAAAGACCCGATCGGTCGTTTTGAGCTTTAGCGTTCTATTCAGTGGTTTGAGATTTTTAGTAGCTTCATATTATGTATTATGACTTGCGTGTATGGTTGATTTTGATTTTCGAACGGTTCAGGATTGATTTGGAAGAATGATTCTCGTTTACTTATCAAACGTAAGTTTCGGGATCATCTAGGACCAGAATCTAGCTGGGACTGCTGCTGCAATTTTTTTCTTGTTTCGGAATTTAGTTACTTTTTTTCACAAGGTTTTGGAGCTTGATTTTGGAGGAGATTTTTACTACTTGGATTGGGATAAGTATTTTTTACTCCGATTTGTTATTATTTTATGATTCCAACCTCGATTTTAGTGTTTGATTAATAATCTCAATTGAAAAAATTGGAGATTTTAGTAAAACTTTCTAAAACATAAATTGATGGGTTGAAGGCTAATTTAAGGTCGGAATTGAATGATTTTTGTGTGATTGGACTGTTATCGGAATGTGTGAGTTTTGTTGTAGCCCGGGGTTGACTTTTTGGTTTTCGTTAAAGATCGAAGCTTTGTTATCTGAAACTGATTCCTATGTTTTTATTTATGATATTAAGTTATTTTGGCTAGATTCGAGCCGTCAAGAGGTTATTTCACACGAGTAGGGCTTCTTAGAGTATTGATTTAGCTTCTTTGAAGTAAGTTTGTTGCCTAACTTTGTATGGGGGAAAATTCCGCTTAGGATTGGGTTTGATTGTACTATTTGAATTATGTGGAAGACGTGTACACGAGGTGACGAGTGTGTACATATGCTTATAGTAGGGGAGTTTTAATCCTAGTACAAGTCTAAACAAGGTAAAAAAAATTTTCCTTCCTGTAAACATTGATATGCAGTTGATATCGGGCAAGATTTGCACCGTAATATCTAGTTGGGGGCAGATATTTCGGCCCCTCGCTCATCATGTATAACCTTCTTTTCCCTTAGTCGTAGCTCTTCACTCTTATCGGTCGTGTCCGGTCCTGGATGCACTATTCATCCTCCCCTGGCTCCGGGACGTGGAATCCCTCGACTTTACTTAAGGCCATGTCAGATCGTGCTTTTCTCTCGTTTATTTACCAGAAAATCGGGGATAACTTTATCCCCAATTTTACCAATACACATTAACAAATCCATCAATTCCGTTTTTATCTTTAATTATTAGTCTATTTTAAAAAGGATAATATATTTCTAATTTTATAAATACCTTTTGGTACATGTATATACAAAATTTTCTCTTAAGCTATACATTGTGTTCTTTACTTTTCAATATTTGTTTGTGTTCAAGAATTCAAACTTGTGTTTTAGTCTTTAAAATATGCCATCGATACCTTAGCATAGAATTTGACATAGCTTAGACTGTTCAATCCCCCAAAGCCTGTATGAGTCCTGGGTTAAGTAATAACTTCGAGTAGCTTTTACTTCGAAGGTCCTGATAAAAAGTGAAGCCTGGCTAAAGATAGTGACGAGCTACACCGTTTTAGTTCATTTTCAATAATTTCATAAAGGAAAATAGTCATGCTTCCCAAGTTCCGGTAATTCAAGTCAAATCAGATTATTTTAGTCAAGTCTAAGTAAAACCAGATAAGAATATCTTTCAACGTTTTTCAAATCATGGATATAAGGCAACTGTGTGCATCAATAATGTAATCATATACAGCCTCTCAGGCAATCCTATCTCAGTCCTCCCAATCACTCCAACCTCACAATCACTCATTCCTCCCAGTCATTCATTCCTCACAATCACACAGCACTCAGCACTCGGCACCCGACACTTGCACTCAGTAGGTACCTGCGCTAACTTGGGATGTACAGACTCCGGAGGGGCTCCTTCAGCCCAAGCGCTATATGAAGCCAATCATGGCGTAAATTAATAAAACATGCTGCGGCGCACAGCCCGATCCCATAAATGTCCTCTCAATCAGGCCCTCGGCCTCACTCAGTCATCAATCTCTCTAGTCTCTCAGGCTCTCAACAATCAGGAAAAATCAGCCCAAACAGCAATAACATGAAGTATCAGATAGAATAATAGAGACTAAGATATGATATAAGCGTAGAAACTATGACCGAGTACAGATGGAACATAACAGGCAATTCAACAAGTAACGCGGCCTCTGTGGGACTCAACAGTACCAACATATAGCCTAGACATGATTTCTAACATGATTTACAATAAATTTCCATAACACATAGAGAGCATATAGCTAACAGCATGTTGTTCAACTTTACAACTTATACGGGGCAGACCAAGTCACAATCCCCTCGATGCACACCTACACGGCCGTTACCTAGCATGTGCGTCACCTCCAAAATAGTCACAAGACACAATATCCAGGGTTTCATACTCTCAGGACCAGATTTACAACTATTACTTACCTCAATCCGAGCGAATCCTACTCCGCGATGCCTTTGCCTCTTAAATCGGCCTCCAAACGTCCCGAATCAAGTCAAAAGTAATCAACACAATCAATATATGCCAAGGAACCAATTCCACGAGAAAACTACTAAATTGGACTCAAATCCCGAAATTGGCTCAAACCCGTCTCCCGGCCCCACGTCTCAAAATCCAACAAAAGTCACAAAACTAGAAAGGTCATTCACTCACGAGTCTAACCATACTAATTACATCAAAATCCGACATCATTTGCCCCTTCAAATCTCCAAAACTCACTCTCTATTTCTCAAGCCGTAACCTCCGGAATTTCACCTCAAAAATTCACCAACTAGGTGTAAAATTAGTGGGGAAACACCATGATTAAACATAGATAAGCATAAGGAACTCACCTCAGTGATTGTTTTGAAATCCCTCTCAAAAACCCCCGAATTCCGAGCTCAAAGATGTGAAAATGGGAAAAAATCCCGAAGTGTTCTATTTAAAGGTTCTTCCCAGCAAACCCGCACCTGTGGTCCAATATTCGTACCTGCAGAACCGCTTCTGCGGAAACTCACTTAAAACACTGGCCTGCACCAGCGTCCCAGGTCTCGCACCTGCGGACGCGCACCTGCGCTCATTCCTCCACTTCTGCGGAAACAGCCAAAATCCCTTCCTTCGCACCTGCGGAGCCATCCTCGTACCTGGGGGCTCGCAGATACACACCTCTTCGTTCCTGCGATTCCAGTCCAACCAGCCTTCCCCGCATCTGTGACCTCCTACTCGCTTCTGCGGGACCGCACCTGCAGGCTCCCCACCGCAAGTGCGAAAACACCAGAACCAGCAGTACTTCAGCTTGCACTCTTCAACTCAATTCAAGTCGTTAACCACCCGAAATCACCCCGAGGCCCTCGGACCTCAACCAAATGTACCAACAAGTCCCATAACATCACACAAACTTAGTAAAACCTTTGGATCGCTCAAACTAACATCAAAACACCAAATTACCCCCGGATTCAATCCTAAGAACTTCTAAAGTTTCAAATTCCACAAATAACGCCGAAACCTATCAAATCATGTCCGAATGACATCAATTTTACACAAAAGTCAGAAATGACACCACAAACATACTCCAACTTCCGGAATTCCGTTCCGTCCCCGATATCAAAATTTCCACTGCCGGCCAAAATCGCCAAAATTTCAACTTTTGCCAATTCATGTCTAATTCTACCACGGACCCCCAAATTACATTTCGGACGCGCTCCTAAGTCCAAAATCACCTAACAGAGATAACGGAATCATCAAAATTCACATTCGAGGTCGTTTACCCATAAGTCAGCATCCGGTCAACTTTTTCAACTTAAACATTCTCCTAAGAGACTAAGTTCTCAAGTCATTCCAAACCCACTACAGACCCCAACCAACTTACCCGGTAAGTCAAAATGCAGCTGAAGAACACAAAAGAAGCAGAAAATGAGGAACGGGGTTATAACTCTCGAAATGACTGACCGGGGCGTTACACCTTCAATCTTTTGAAGGGTTAATTTGCATGATCATGTGGAACATCTGTCTGTTCTTGCTAATTGGAAAATTTCGAAAACGTCATCTTTTCTTTCATCATTCCTTGACATGTACTGATGGACAGAATGTAAATAGGACAGGGCAGGGCAAGCCTTGACCCGCTAAAATTTTGACCTGACCTGCCCTGCCCCATTCAGCCGTTTGTTAAAATTATGCCCCGCCCTGCCCCACCCTATTGAGCCATGCCCCGTTTAGTCTCTTATTTTATTTATTTCTCTTTATTTTTTATTTTGCAATATGCTTTTAGTTTATTTTACCTTTTCAAATTTCTATTAAAATATTTAAAATATTGTTTAGTTGTTTATGCATATTGGTTAAATAAATATTTGTTGTTGATTGAGATTCAGATATTTGCCTATTTGTTGTTTAATTGCTTTAGTTTTTTTTTAAAGTTTTATATGTGTGACTGTTGACAACTATTTTCTTGTCATTAAATGCTCTGGATTATTGTAGAATCAGATAAATTCGACCAATAAAGTAAAAATATTCTACTGTTGAACATGCGCAACATCTGGTTATATCATTCTTTCCCAAACCAAAAAACAACAAGAATTTGAGATATTAATTGCTAAGCAATGCCTCTAAACTTATAAGGAACGTCTGCCAAAAATACATTAAAAAGCTAGTCACTCATAGTCAACACTCGAGTAAATTCAACGTCAACACTCGTGTAAAATTCATAAATGCAGAACTAAGAAAGCTAGTCACTCATAGTCATGACACTAATCTCAAATAAATCTCAAGAGTACATAAAATCAAAGGAAAAAGGAAAAGAAGAAGAAGAAAGATTCAAGCCGAATTCCACGGTCTTTAAATTCTGTAATGGATTTCTCCGCTTCAAAGTGTGCTTCTGATTTAAAGGCTACATTTTTAACTTATACTAGTTTCTCCTCACGTGCGTTGCACGTGTATGCCTAGTTATATAAAATCGACTTCCATTACTGGTCTTACTAAGATTGGATTATTCATCAACACTAACCAATCAAGCAAAACAAATTCTGACAAATATGGATATTTTAATTCATTATTAGATCTCAACAGTCTCTATCAGCCGTCACAGTAAAATAATTATCTTTTCGCTTGACCTTGGACTCCATGTTTCTGCTTGTGGCATTTTCTCATAATCTTCCCAGTAAAATAGATAAATCCTCATTCCGTAGCCGAACAATCATGCACTATCAAACTTGATTTATCGAGTCTTTTTTTTTCTTTCAAATTTCTTCATATATTTGTAAGTTTGCACAAGGAAGATTCCACTAAATTGAAAAATTAGTATCCTAGTTTTTTGTAAAACATTGAAAATAATTCAATGGAGTAAAATTGTGCAAGAATATTTTAACGAAAAATATAAAATGAATGTAGACATGATATTTTCAGAAAAGTACATTTAAATTAATAATTTTTCCACATGGTGCAAATGATAAGAAAAAAATAATAGTATCTATTAAAGGAATTGAAATTACGCTCAATGAATAACTATCAATAGAATGATTGCTTATATTTTCTTTTTCTCCGAAGTTGATTCACGAAAAGATAGTGGGAGAAGAATAGTCATTAAATTTCTAAACAATATGGCACAAAAAGTGATTTAGAAGAAAAAGAAAATAAAAAAGAATATACGCGATACTGACTCCAAAAGCTAATTCATCATTTGTAATTTTATATTTAAATAATAATAATAGCTTTTTCATGCTCTTTAACTAATCATTCATAAATTCAACAATTAAGTTGAAAGATTAGTTGCAAAATAAAAAGTATTCTGTATCACAACTTAATTAAATATGTATTTTTTTTCTTACCTAAACTTCTTTCATTTAACTTCTCTTGTTTTTACATTGATATGATATTCTCTGCAATAATCTTAGTCACGTTAAATTTCGGTTTTCTATCTCTTCGCTTCGTACAAATCTGTTTTACTTCGCTATAACAGTCTATCACATTATCAAGCAAAAAAGAAAACAAAAAAAGACAAATACAAATGAAATAAAGTAAATTTTCTTAATAACATGAATGTTGTCTACGTACAACAGTAAGTTTTTATCTTGCCTCCGTTAGCATTCTTCATCCAAGTCCTCTAGTCACATGGAATGGGTACGGTTGTTATCTAATGTTTACCATCGGTTTAAAACAAAAATTAAAAGGGATAGCTTTAGTTACTCATAATTAGAAAGAAACACCTGTTAAGGAAAGGCATACCAATTTGTTTTTTATCTTTTAAATGATTAATAATCTTATTATTTTATATAAAAAATTAAAAGGGTAAATAGGTAATTTAACTTTTAAATTTAGGGGTTCATGCTTTTAATATAACTGGTTTCTCGACACGTGCGTTGCACGTGTATACCGAGTCATATATATATATATATATATATATCAATACTATTAGTATAACAAAGCTTTGAGTAGGTATAACTAAAAGAATAAAATATCAATACTTTCAGACTCTGTTGCCTCAACATCATTGCTCCTGGTGATTCAAATATCATTAAGAGCATGTCTGTGACCAGCAGTTGATGTTAGATTGTTCTTCTAATGTATTCTGCTCAATCTTAATTTAGGGAATCTTAATGACATCATGAATTTTTGTTCCGTAAAATTTTCAAAATTGTATGTAGCATCCCCAGTTATACACTTCCTTTATTCTACGAATCCTTGTTTATTTTGAATTTGGTACGGGATATGCACTAAATGCCTTCAAATAACGGACTAAATTTGGTGGTTGCACCTGTTTTCCTTAGCCTGTATAACTCATTGTTGATTTTATTCTATATCAGAGTACAATTACTTATACAATAATTTGCCTTATTAGATTTAACCGTCAAGGGACATGAAGTTTTGCACGTGTCCTTTGCTTCTCCTGCTAGCACAACCACTCGCTACCCTCGTGCAGATTATTTCCACAAATAATGAGTAATTATACTGTTTTTATTATGGAGTTNGTCTCGTGAAGGCACTCCTAATGGATCTCACACAGATGGACATGCTTAATTCGAAAATCTTGAAACCATGGATGAGGCTTTGCAAAAACTTATTGCCTCTCAAGTCAATAAAGCTCTTCAGGCTTTTGTTAGCCAATTACCTACTGCTCCACCCACATCTACTCCAAACAACAACACTTTAGAGAATCCTCGTTCAGGATTGGTTAATTCAGGCAGTGGTGGTACCCCTAGTGAAACACAAGAGAGAGACCCAGGTAATCCAGTTAATTCTGATTTACAAAATCTGGTACTAACCTTGCAGAAACAGCTTAAGGAGCAAAATGATCGCATAGAACAAATACCTGGAGTGCCACCCGTGATCAAGGGAGTAGATATAGATAAATATTCCCAACAACCATAGAAGCCAAGTGCTGCCCCCCTCCCAATTCCAAAGAAGTTTAAGATGCCTGATATTCCAAAGTACGATGGAACATCAGATCCACGAGATCACGTCACTGCATTTACAAGAGGTGTTAAGGGCAATGATTTGACTAAGCAAGAGATTGAATCAATCTTGGTCAAGAAATTCGGTGAAACACTCACTAAAGGGGCCTTAACATGGCATTCTCTTTTACCTGAAAATTCTATAAATTCGTTTGCTGAGCTTGCAGATTTATTTATCAAAGCACACTCGGGAGCTCAAAAAGTTAAAAAAAGAATGGAAGACATCTTCAAAATCAAGCAAGGAGATTCAGAGTTGCTTAGAGAATTTGTAGACAGATTTCAATGGAAAAGAATGACGCTGCCACGAGTACCTGACAATTGGGCAGCCATAGCCTTTGCTAGTAATTTGAACGAGAAGAGTTCAGAAGCCACGAGGTGACTCAAAGAAAGCCTTCGAGAATTCCCAACAACAACGTGGAATGACGTCTACAACATATATAGTACAAAGATGAGGATTGAAGAAGACATTATTTTACGACATAAAACAGAAGAAAAGGTAAGCTCAAGGCGTGTGGAAAATGAAAAGAGATCCGGTAAAACAGGTACGAGCCATACATGGGACCTGCGGGAAAAGACTCACGATCAAGGCAAGATAATCAAAGGTACGATCATAAACCTAGAAACAAGGAATCGGGCTCTTCATCGAGGTTCGGGAATGATCGGAACATACGCGGATCACGAGATGATGATGGAAGTTTAAAGGAAAGGTTCGGTGGTTACAACTTCAATGTAAGCACCTCTGAACTCGTATCTGTTTTAAGAGGCATGGGAGATAAGGCACGGTGGCCAAAGGAAATGCGATCGAATCCAAATAGACGAAACCCTGATCATTGGCGCGAATTTCATAACTATCATGGGCATAAAACAGCAGATTGCAGGTTTCTGCAAGGTGAAGTTGATCATTTGCTAAAACAGGGGTATCTCACTGAGTTATTCAGTGAAAAAGATAAACAAGCATACATGAAGAACAGGCAGGAGCCCCCAAAACCACCTTCACCCAAGAGAACAGTCAACGTTATAAGAGGGGGTGAAGAGATCAATGATGTATCATATAAAAAGGTTTCAAAAGTAACAATTACCCACAGGAAGCGGCCTCGACATGTACTGGAAGAGGAGAATATTAAATTCAGTGACGCAGACGCCGAGGGACTCTTAACTCCGCATAACGACGCGCTGGTAATATCTTTACTTGTACATGACACTAACGTGAAATGAGTTCTGGTTGATCCAGGTAGTTCTGTAAATATTATTTTAATACGAGTATTGCGCGAGATGCAAGCGGAGGATATATTGATTCCAAAAGCACATACTTTGTCGGGATTTGACAATTCTAGTGTTGTAATGAAAGGAGAAGCAATACTTGCTACATTCGCAGAAGGCGTCGTTAAAGATACTAAATTTCAGGTCGTAGATATGGAAATGACTTACAATATGATTCTTGGGAGGCCATGGATTCATGACATGGAGGCTGTTCCTTCAACCTTATATCAAGTTATTAAATTTCCATCTCCATGGGGAATACGTCAAATCAAGGGCGATCAACAAACATCTAGAAGCATCAATTCCGTTGCAGATTCAACTGATAAAGGTGAAGATAAATAGCAATTAAAGAATTCAGGCGAGGGTAACACGGTGTCAACCTCACCTGAACAAAAGCAAACGGATATGGATTCAAGACCTGATACCATTCAAGAACCGGAGGAGAACGAGAACATCAAAACAACGATAGAAGAGCTAGAGGCCGTGGTGTTATTTATACATTGGCTCGAGAGAAAAGTATACATAGGAGCTAATCTTAGCCCGGAGGTAAAACGTAAATTGATTGAATTTTTAAAGGCTAATGCAGATTGTTTTGCTTGGTCCCATTCTGACATGACAGGGATACCACCGGAGGTCATGAACCATAAATTGAATGAAGATCCATCATATCCTCTCATCAAGCAAAAGAAAAGAAAGCAAGGAACTTTCAAGAACAAGGTGATTCAAGAAGAAGTTCAAAAATTGTTAAAAATTGGTTCAATTCGTGAGGTAAAATATCCTGACTGGTTAGCTAATACTGTTGTGGTTCCAAAGAAGAACGGTAAGTGGCGAGTCTGTGTAGATTACACAGACCTTAATAAAGTATGTCCAAAAGATTCTTTTCTTTTACCGCACATAGATCAATTAATTGATGCTACAGCAGGGCATGAGCTATTAAGTTTTTTAGATGCATATTCAGGTTATAATCAAATCAAGATGGATCCAGGAGATGAAGAAAAAACCTCTTTTATAACAGACAGGGGGACCTACTGTTATAAGGTAATGCCCTTTGGTCTTAAGAACGCAGGTGCAACGTATCAAAGGTTAGTTACCCAAATGTTTCAAGAACATTTAGGTAAAACCATAGAGGTATATATAGATGATATGCTAGTTAAGACTCAACATTCAGAAGATCATATATCGCACCTATCTGATACGTTTAAAATTTTACGAAAATATTATGAAATTGAATCCAGAAAAATGTGCATTTGGTGTGGCATCAGGTAAGTTTTTAGGTTTTCTTGTTTCTAACCGTGGTATTTAAGTGAATCCTGCACAGATTAAAGTCATCGAAGAAATCCCTGATATACTTTCAAACAAAAAAGAGGTTCAAAGATTGACAGGGAGAATCGCAGCTTTGGGGAGGTTCATTTCTAAATCATCGGAAAAATGTTTCAAATTTTTCTCGGCTCTTAAGAAGCAGGATCATTTTGAATGGGATGAGGAGTGTCAACAAGCACTTAGGGCTTTGAAAACATACCTGTCAAATCCAACTTTGCTAGCAAAACCAAAGGCTGGGGAGAAACTTTTCGTCTACCTTGCTGTTTCAGAAGTTGCGGTAAGTGCGGTTTTGGTTCGAGAAGAGCAGGGTAAACAATCTCCAATCTATTATGTTAGTAACTCGTTGTTAGATGCAGAGACACGGTATCAACAATTGGAAAAACTAGAACTTGCTCTAATCATGGCATCTAGGAAGTTAAGACCATATTTTCAATGTCATCCCATTGTTGTAGTGACTGCATACCCCCTACGTAGTATATTGCATAAACATAAATTGTCAGGGAGGTTAGCTAAATGGGTCATAGAGCTTAGTGAATATGAAATCATGTACCTACCTAGAACAGCAATAAAATCCCAGATATTAGCTGATTTCGTGGCTGACTTTAGCCAAGGGATGCAACTAGAAGCAGAAAAAGAAGTACAAGTACTTAATGGGGCTAATCCAGGAACATGGACCTTATTCACTGATGGCTCATCTAACGTAAAAGGTGCAGGATTAGGAATTGTTTTAGTACCACCTACGGGTGAAACTATTAGGCAAGCTATTAAATGTCATTCCGTAACTAACAATGAAGCGGAGTATGAAGCTGTGATTGCAGGTTTAGAATTGGCACGAGAACTTGGTATAAATCAAGTAGTGATCAAAAGTGACTCACAACTCGTGGTTAATCAAATGGTGGGGACTTACACAGCTAGGGAAGCAAGGATGCAACATTACTTGGAAAAGGTACGGGAGCTGATAAAGCAATTCCAAACTTGGAAGGTCATACAGATATCAAGGGATGAAAATGTTGAAGTAGATGCCTTAGCTAATCTCGCATCCGCGGTTGATGTGGCAAAAGATGCAAATGCTTCAGTTATACATTTATTTCATTCAGTTCTCGAACCAGATAAGAATGAGGTAAATTTTAATAATTTAACTTGGGATTGGAGAAATAAAATTGTTGCTTTTTTACAGTATGGTACCGTCCCTAATGACAAGAAGCAAGCGCATGCACTTCAAAAAAAGGCTTCTCGTTATTGTTTAAAACAAGGTAATCTTTATCGTAAGATGTTCGGTGGTCCATTAGCAAGATGCCTCGGACCTTCTCAAACGTAGTATGTAATGAGGGAAATACATGAGGGGCATTGCGGGAATCATGCAGGAGGAAGATCACTGGTAAGAACCTTGATTAGAGCAGGATACTACTGGCCTAAAATGGAGGAAGAAGCGGAAAGTTTTGTAGCTAAATGTGATAAATGTCAAAGGTAAGGTAACAACATGCATAGACCTGCGGAATTGTTACATCCGGTCATATCACCATAGCCATTCATAAAGTGGGGAATGGATATCGTGGGTCCATTACCACAAGCAAAAGGACAGGTAAAATTTTTGCTCGTACTTACTGATTAGTTCACTAAATGGGTAGAGGCAGGAGCATTTAAACAGGTACGAGAAAAGGAGGTCAAAGACTTCATTTGGCGTAATATCATCTGCCGATTTGGTGTACCAAAGGAGATTGTATGCGACAATGCCCTCAATTTATCGGAGCTCAAGTCACCGAGTTTTTTGAGAGCTGGCAAATTAAGAGAATCACATCTACACCTTATCACCCAGTAGGCAATGGGCAAGCAGAATCAACGAACAAAGTCATAATCAACAATTTGAAGAAACGTTTAGAGGAATCAAAGGGTAATTGGCCTGAAGTGTTACCCAGAGTGTTATGGGCATATCGCACGACAATAAAGACGAGCACAGGTGAAACTCCTTTCTCTTTAGTTTATGGAGCTGAAGCATTAATCCCAGTTGAAATAGGAGAACTGAGTACAAGATTCTCACAAGAAACACAAGAGTCTAATGATGAAGAGATGCAGGTCAATTTGGATCTACTGGAAGGCAAGAGAGAAGCCGCATTAATAAGAATGGCAGCACAAAAACAAGTGATCAAACGATATTACAATAGGAAAGCACGACTGCGATACTTCAAAACTGGGGACTTCGTGCTTAAAATGGTTTTTCAATCTACAAAGGCGGCCAACGCGGGTAAACTAAGTCCAACCTGGGAAGGACCCTACAGAGTTCGAGATATTGCTGGAAAAGGAGCATACGAGTTGGAAACAATGGACGGGAAGGTGCTTCCTTCACATTGGAATGCAGTTCATTTGAAGAGATACTACTTTTAAGGAAAAACCCACGGTCAAGTATCACCATGTTAAATTATATTTGTTTTTGAAATTGTTAAAATTTTACTAACGATTTTAGATGATAGGCAAAACGCTAACCCGTACTAAATGATGAGTCACGACCTGTAAGGCAAGATGGAATAAACTAAAATTCCTGGCCCAGGGTTACAGTTATTCTGATAGAAATTTAAATGGGTTAAGCAGTCTTCATCTATAATCGTACCTCCGAGTCCCGTATGTATTTCATTTTCAGGAAAAGGACCAAATGAGAGAAACTATCAAGTGCTCGAGGCTTCATACTTCAACACTCAAACACTTAGGGGACTACATAATATACACAAAGTATGTATAAAGAAGGCAGAGAAGATTGAAGAAAAATCAAGCCTGGGAAAAAGTCAAGTGCAGAGTAATAAAAGTCAAATGAAGTCATGAGCCAAGGCTAAAGAAATCCTTACTGTAATTAGGGTAAAAGTTGTGTACTAAAGCAGGTTGTAAAGAAAAACCTTTCATTTATTGTTCTAAAACGGGTTATAAAGAAAAACCTCGTGTTTATTATTTTTTCTTAAAAAATTTGTTACAAGAAAAAACAGTTACGAGAAAGTTATAGATGTAATTCAAGCACATGTAAAGTATTATTCAAAACTTGTCAAAGTTCAGAAATAAAAATTTCTCGAAGTTATTGCAAAAAACATGTGTGTTCCTATTTCTTTTATCGTATGATCACACCATTATGAAGTTGAGACGTCTTCTTCATTAAGTGTCAAAATATAAAAGGGCCTTCTTTTATAAAACTCATGTAATTTAGTCATGAGGTTAATGAGCATTTTCAAAGAATAAAAATGCAGACTATTCTTTAAGTCCTTGAAAATAAAAGGCACGAATAGAACAGATGGAAGTTTAAAGACAAACTTCTTAATATTTTAAAACTAAAGACTAAGTATAAACTTAGTCATCGAACTGTTCATACAAAAAATGTCCCTTAAACAAGACTTGGGGACTTGAACTTTTAAAATCAAACCTTAACTGATAAGCAGAGGTTTGATTACAAAAAAAAAAAAAAACTATCACAAGAAACCAAAAACCTTAAACATATTTTTCCAGATTGGTACCTGCAAAAAAGGGAATTTAAAGCAAATATAAATCTTTTCACTAAGAAGAAGGAACTGAGGAAGGATCATCAGCGGGCTCAACTGGAACAGCATCAACAGACAAGATCTCAGCTTGGCTTGCAGCAAGGGGCACAGTTGAGCTTGAAGAAGGTACAGCATCCGAAGCAATTTCAGCATTCACAGAGGCTTCAACAACGGGAGTTTCAACCACGGGAACTTCAACCTCGGGAGATGAAAAATCTTGTGTTTGTTGAGTTCGTGCGATGGTTTCATTCACCTTGGCTAATTCTAATTCAAGGTTGAAGTTCTCTTGACCCATTTCTAGTAAGGTGTCACGACGAGAATTTAGGAAGACCCAACTCACCTCAACATCAATTTTTTCCTCAAGGATTTCATAATCCCTTTCCCAAGCAGTGACCTCATTCTTGAGTCCTTCATTCTCGGCTAATACAGAATTATAAGAAGATTGAAGGGTGGCATGAGAATTCTCCAAAGCATGCACATTATCCACAGAGGCACGAAGATCCTCCTGTGCCTTAGTCAAATTCTGAACTAACTCCCCGGCATAAATTTCTTTTTGGTTCAAAAGATCCTTCAACGCCCTGATTTCTTCACTGGCCCTGGATAACTGTTCAGAAAATGAAGACTCAAGACGTTCTCTTTCCTTCTCCCCCTGATTCAACGAAGCCTTGATGACCCCCAACTCGGAAGTGAGTGCTCGAACCTGTTGTTCTAAGGCACTCTTGTTTTCTTATAAATCCTCCATATCGAGTTGAACACTGCCAAATTGTTCCTTCCAGTTGTTTGCCTCTAACTGAGAATCACGTGCTACCTTCTCCAAGAGGGAGATTCTGCTCATCAGCTTAGTGCCAATAAGATTGGCCTACAAAAAAAAGAGAAGTAAAAATCCCAGAGTCAAAAATTTTTACAGAATGGAGAGAAGTAGGAAAGAAGAATACCTTCAAAGTGGCATGCACTATGTCATTCATGAGGGTCAGGTTGCTGTGGCTTTCAAGTTTTATTTTTTCAATAGGACCAATCAAAGGCTCGAGCCAAATATCAGCCTGACCAGACTTTCTCAAGAGGTTGTTGTTAGCAGGAACTTCAATGGTTACGCTCCTCATAGTAGTACTCTTGCTTGAAGAGCCCACCTCCGTATGGTGAACGATAGATGGAGGAACTGACAAAGGACGAGCGATAGAAGGAGGAACACAAGCAACAGTTGATGAAGGTAAAGGAGCAATCATAGGTACGGGAGATAAAGAAGAAGATAAGGGAAGCTCATCTAGAATAGGTCCTATGTTTTCACTACCAAAACCACTAGCAAAAAGTTGATCGATAGACTTACAAGTGTCGTGAGAAGAGACGTCATCATCAGGAATCATAACTGGAGTAATAACAGACTTGGAGGGAGATAGATGAGGGGAAACTTCAGCCTCATCATCAGAGACGATACGTCTCCGGGCTCGAGGTCTCATCACCAGGGAACCCTCATCTTCCTCCTCTGAATCTTCTTCTTCAGTTTCAGTAGTTTTTCTTTTTGAAGAACCCAAGAATACATCTTGGGCTGAAGAGGTACGAGTACTCAAAGAGTCACGAGCAGCTATGATTGACTCTGCGGTGACCCCACGAATAGCAAATCCTGATAAAAAGAAGGATAAAAGTTAGAACAAAGAAGATATTTAGATACAGACAAGGTAAAATAGAAACCCTTACCATGAGTTTTTACTTTCCAACCATAACGGCTGGAAAGGTTTTTCCACGACCTACCCTCCATTGGAGCGGCCTTCAACAATTTTCCTACCCAACCACGGAAGTTGGGCACGGTTTCCATGACACCCATGGTTGCTGAGAAAGGAAAAAGAAGCGACATAAGAAAAGGTGATAAAACCTGAAAGGGAAAGGCACGAGGAAGATTTAACACTTACGTGCAAAGTTCCACTTCTTGGGGAAGGGAACGTTATTTTCACCCACTAAGCCAGCAGTGGGGGCAGCAACAAACCGGGCATACCAGCCACGGTCTTTATCGTCCTCAGGGCTCACTAAAACCTTCTTGCTCCTGGCTGCTAGGGTAAAAACGTCGTTGCGAAAAAGCCTAGGGGAATACAGATGAATTAGGTGGGGAAAAGTAAATTCGGCATCCGCCAAGTTAGTGAGGTGCCTTAAGCAGGCGACAGCCCTCCAAATGATTGGGCTAATTTGACCCAAGCTAACATTAAAAAAGTGACAAAAATCCAGAATAACTGGATCAATGGCTGGTTTAAAGGGATACGTATAAACAAAAGAAAATCAAGTAATGTAGGAGGTGATTCTCTGATTTGGATTAGGAATGATGATAGGGAAATCATCACTCCAATGACAATCTCTACGAACTATGGGGATTAAAGGGTCATTAATTTGAGAAGGATAAGTGTCAACTCGATTTAAAGAGGCGACTTGAGTTCTTAGAGATTCCCTGTCATGGTAAAAAGATAAGTCCGTTGGAACTATTTCTTCCACTAAAGGTTCGCGTAAGGGATCAGAGGATTCTTTGTTTCTAGAAGAAAACCTTTGAGAATGGGAACCTCCAGTTCTAGAAGAAGGGCCAGAACTAGAAGAAGGTGTGAGTGAACTACCACCACGAACAGATCCTAAACTACGGAGTCTACCACCACCACCTCTTCTGTACCTGACGGGAGCATTGGGAAAGCTGTCTAAAATAGGAGTTTTTCTAGGGTTAGGGTTCGGAGAAGCCATGACAAGAAGATTGAAGT